>NC_091211.1:20890689-20948189 GCF_040958095.1 Procambarus clarkii
ATATATGACAGTGTCAGACCACGGAGGAAAATTGAAACAGGAATTTCCTTAAGTACTTTCGTATATTAATACATCTTCAGAAGGAGACTCCTTCTGAAGATGTATTAATATACGAAAGTACTTAGGGAAATTCCTGTTTTAATTTTCCTCCGAGGTCTGACACTGTCACATTTTTAATCACGTGTTAATTTTCGTGATTTACACACACCAATATATATATATATATATATATATATATATATATATATATATATATATATATATATATATATATATATATATATATAGGAAACCACGCATAACGCATTAGAGGGAATGTTTAGATCCCCTCCAATACAGTTTCTGTGTTATATATATATATATATATATATATATATATATATATATATATATATATATATATATATATATATATATATATATATCTGACACACATATGACTGTCAGACCACGAAGGAAGGATTAAGACAGGAACTTCCTTAAGTACTAAAATACGAAAGTAAATAAATTATAAATTATTATATACGAAAGTAGTTAAGGAAATTCCTGTCTTAATCCTTCCTCCGGGTCTGATAAGGTCATCATTGTTCATCACGTGTTAATTTCTTCGTGATTTACATACACGAAGAAATTAACATGTGATGAACACACCCTGTAAATACATTTCCCTGGAAATATCCAGGGATAATTTGACGAGCAACCTTGAAATAATTGACACATACAATGACAATAGAAGATTAGACATCTAGTGAAGCGCTGCATATCAAGAAATCTATACCAGCAATCAATAACCAGCTAATACACAGTTACAAGTAAACAAAATATTGAAGTTCTTGCGAGGCAGGATCAAGTATAACATTTGGGGTTTACTGCTCATGTTCGGTGACGATATGGAAAATTTGTCTACTGAGAATTATATAAAATATATATTAATGTCATAATTTCCCCTGTAAATTAATGTAAATATAATCTCTAAAATTGTAAATCATTTCAAGAAAAATAAGTATAACATTTAAGGGTTTAAAGTTCATGTTCTGTGATAATGAAACACTTGTTTACTGAGAATTATACTACTGTATATGTAATGTAGTATTGCCTTGTAAAATTGATGTATATATGATTTATATTGTAGTTTATTAAATAACGATAAAAAAAATACACAGTTACTCTCTACCTACTTTATGACCCCGGGCCAATGTCATTCGGTCCAGACCCATTCGGGTCTGGACCGAATGACCCTGCAACAGGAACGGCAGCAGCCAGATGAACATAAACTGCCAACATGCCACATTCTTTAATTTACTTCCCTATTAATACCCCCATGTACTGCCATTCATCCATGTCACCTACGACCTCACCATAAGAGGATTTAACCAGGTGTTAATGCAGAAGAATAAGATTAAAACCAGTGCACTAAAACAGAAGCGATAAATAAGCAGGGAAAAAGGAGAAGTCCTCTCCTCCATTATAAACTTAGACCCAAATATCACAGGAAAAAGGTTATCATGTATAACCAAACTCAATTACGGGCTCACCATAGCCCGTGCTACATAGACACTTCGTCCTGAGTAGCTAAATCTTTAACAACAACAACAGCAGAAGAATTTATCTTTGAGAATGTGAGGAGAGACCTTGCGAAACGCATCACTAGGCGTCAGACCCAAATAAAAAGTAAAAATGAACTTTGGAGAGTTAATTTTTAATCTTCCTGCTTCAGTGAAGAAAAACGTAAGGAATATCGAGAAAATTCGTGCCTGAATCTTAAATCTAAAACTTTCTGTTTTCAACAGAAATGTTTTTCAACAAAGTTTTCAATGTTATTACGTATAATATATGAGCTCCAATGATCTAAATCAACCTATAAATTAAATGCTAACATGATATATTTCCTTGATGCAGATCTTAATAAATAAGAAGTGAGAGCTCATTTCAATATTTTATACTCCCAAGAAAAATTAAAACAACAAAAATTTTGACCAACATGCATATCCTTCCTCTCTTAAAAATCCAAGAACAACGAGTAATCTTGCATCTGCAATAGTGGCAATGCAATAACAATAAGTGTCTTTAACTGAACGTGTGAGGAGTACATAAGTACTCAGGAAGTGCAATATTTGTTTTTTTTCTGGATTAAATAATATACAATATAAAAATCATATTTTACATCAATTTACAAGAGAAAAATACTACTTTTATATATATATATATATATATATATATATATATATATATATATATATATATATATATATATATATATATATATATATATATATATATATATATATATATATATATATTTTATATAATTCTCAGTAAACCAGTTTTCCATATCATCACCGAGCATGAGCCGTAAACCCTAAATGTTATACTTGATTCGATTTTCGTACCCGAAGGCCTAAGAGAATCCTGGGCCCAGGCGGAGGGAAGCTGCCCAATAGCACCAACATTATCCTCCTACTGAAATGGTCAATCAACTTAAAATGTTGAGGTGCAACTCATACGGGTTAACTGACGGACTGGACGGGAGACAGATAGGCAGACAGACGATCAGACAGTATGGCAGGAAAAGAGATCACATCTGGAAAATACCTAATAATCAGGTTTACCTTTCAACATAATGTTCAACAACCTAAAGACATGTCAACTTTCAAGACAGATAAACTTGGCTAACACCCGAAGGGGGAGCTATGGGGCTCCCCCCCCTCATTCTCTCTCTCTCTCTCTCTCTCTCTCTCTCTCTCTCTCTCTCTCTCTCTCTCTCTTCCTCTCATAACAAAGCCTCATTGGCACCGAATAAACAATCCAAACACAGCAGACAGCTGCCAGACACCCCTTCCAGGGAGGCGACCTTCCCATCTCTCTTCTCCCTGCATACTCTTCCACTTCCCACGCTATCATCGTCTTCTCCATCCCCTACCCATTTTTCCATCCCTCCCGCTCTTCTCCACACATAGCCCCGCTTCCCTACCACACCCGTCCCTCTCTCTCTCTCCATACCTGTCCACACTTCCCTCTCCACACCTACCTACAACCCCTCCCTCTATCCCCACACCTCTGCCTCTCTCTCCACACCTGCCCACACCCCTCCCTCTCTCTCCACACCTGTCTTCCACACCTCTCTCCCCCCCCACACACACCTGCCACCCACCTTCACTCTCACCACAGAGGCGTTACCAAAACAAAATGCAAAATGCGCTTCACATCACTCTAAAATAAAAGACAGTCGCCACAATGTGTTTGTCCTCCAAAAATACACCAAAATTTAATATAAATATATAAATATATATATATATATATATATATATATATATATATATATATATATATATATATATATATATATATGCACAGTGGAAACAGCTGAAGAAAAACAATCAAATAAAAGAATGACGTACGAACATTAAAATATTAAAATAAATAAAAGAATGTTACAGGAAGCGAGGAGGTATAATAATATGAATTAGTGTAATAATATGAATTAGATTCATAACAGAGAGACTATTATGATCCCTTGTAATGTACCTCAAAGGCGGCTTTGAGGTACATTATTTCACGGCTCTCGGTGCTAGACAAGTTCACAAAAACTTGATAAGTTCTAGACCAGCAAAATAAATTACTTTTATATATATAATTTTATTAGTCCGAGAATATTTCTGCTAAAAACCAAATTTAAACATTTCTAGGCCTAGTGGGTCACATATATGTACTATAGTAGGCCTAAGATACCGTGTATTTAGCTTAAGATTGTTAGGAGAGGTTAGGTTAGGTTCTATATTATTTGTTGTTTAAGAAGTTTCCCCATTTGGCCATATTCAATACTACAAGTCAACTGTCTGGTGGTCCATCATTACATATTGCTACTTTCAACCAAACACTTACTGTAAGTACTGTCATCTTAGGAAGTCGGGCTGCACACAGATATAATAAAAATATCGTTGTGGAGGCAGAACAAAACATACCAAAACAATAGAAGAGATTAGAAAACCCTGAAACTTAAAAAAACTTGAGTTTCAGAGGAGCCGCTTGCGTTGACACCTCAAGATTGGGACAAGATCTCACCGAGGGTATTAGCAGACTCCATGCAACAATACTGCCGGAGGTTAGGAAAATAGTCAGGTTGGTACCTATACCGAAGGCAAGACAAGAGCCACTCAACTACAGATCAGTATCAGTAAATATTGTTTCCTGCAAGAAGCCAATCAGAATGAAAAAGGAACATTATGAACTCTTAAAACACCAGCAAGGAAAAACCTACCTGTCAAACTTATTTAATTTCTATTACAAGATAACGTTGCGAAAACATTAGTGAGTTGGGTAGATAGCGCCTCCCTGGTGCTATCTACTAGCATTTTGTATGATAACCTTATATAAACTGGAGAAACAAGCTGGTATTTCTACAAAGTCCGCAGTGCTGGATATGAGAGTACCTCATGGATAGGAAACAAAGAGTCATATTGAGAGGGGAAGATATCAGATTGTATCCACACACACGTCTGCCTGCCTATCCACACACAGTAACCCTCCTGCCTGCCTATCCACACACAGTAACCCTCCTGCCTGCCTATCCACACACAGTAACCCTCCTGCCTGCCTATCCACACACAGTAACCCTCCTGCCTGCCTATCCACACACAGTAACCCTCCTGCCTACCTAACCACACAAAGAATGTAATCAGAAAGTAGCATAATTATTGTATTCTTAATTTTCTTGCATTTTATGTCGATGTGAAATATTAAAAACCTCATTCCAGAACACAGCCTAATTCCAAGACAGTAGCCGATTTAGCCTAGTATAAATTCCAGGACATAGTCTATTGTAAATTCCTGGAAATAGCCTAGTGCAAATTCCAAGACAATCTTGTGTAAATTCCAAGGAGAAATGATTAATAATTAGATTAATAACCAAGTGCGTACCACATGGGCTGGTGCTCCACTACCCTCAGAGACCTCAAACTCTGGTTGGATCTACAGCCTCCACACGCAGCATGGCGGCTGCTTCCATGTGGGAATACAATGTGGGAATACAACTGCATTCGTAACGAGGCGGCGGTGTTTCAAGTTCAGTGATCTCAGGAATTAAATCAGCCAGGTCAATTGTTTCCAACTGTTCTGATCTGAGGAGCGACAGCTTAGAGAACTGGGTTGAACCAAGTCCTTGAGATAATGCAATCTTAAACCACAGTAGCCTCATGAAGACTCTTTATAGGAATGACGCAATGGCTTTATAGATTAATCAACTCTTGACTGGGGAGGGCAATTTTTTTTTTTATAACCCCCGCTGCTCTGAGAGGGCATTTTAATATCCATGCCCCGGGCAGTGTCATCATCTCTGGGTAAACCTGTTATCTTCACTTGTCATTATTCTGAGTGCCTTCTTCAATTCTGCTCCTCACTAGGGCTCTTAATTTCGAGCTGTCACTGGAGGTCTTATTAGGTCTGCCTCGGCGGTGTTTACCCTGGTGGGGGCGACAGGTCAAGTTGGCGGCTCAGGGGAAATCAAAATTATTGTTCTGAAGACCAATACAGCTAGTGACTTGCCGCCCCTCGATGGAACGGCAAGATATGCTTTGTCCCACGAAAGCAGATTGTGCAGTGCTTTGAGATATATATATATATATATATATATATATATATATATATATATATATATATATATATATATATATATATATATATATATATATGTCGTACCTAATAGCCAGAACGCACTTCTCAGCCTACTATACAAGGCCCGATTTGCCTAATAAGCCAAGTTTTCCTGAATTAATATATTTTCTCTAATTTTTTTCTTATGAAATGATAAAGCTGCCCATTTCATTATGTATGAGGTAAATTTTTTTTATTGGAGTTAAAATTAACGTAGATATACGACCGAACCTAACCAACCCTACCTAACCTAACTTAACCTATCTTTATTGGTTAGGTTAGGTTAGTTAGCCGAAAAAGTTAGGTTAGGTTAGGTTAGGTAGGTTAGGTAGTCGAAAAACAAATAATTCATGAAAACTTGGCTTATTAGGCAAATCGGGCCTTGCATAGTAGTCTGAGAAGTGCGTTCTGGCTACTAGGTACGACATATATATATATATATATATATATATATATATATATATATATATATATATATATATATATATATATATGTCGTACCTAGTAGCCAGAACGCACTTCTCAGCCTACTATGCAAGGCAAAATTTGCCTAATAAGCCAAGTTTTCATGAAATAATTGTTTTTCGACTACCTAACCTACCTAACCTAACCTAACCTAACTTTTTCGGCTACCTAACCTAACCTAACCTATAAAGATAGGTTTGGTTAGGTTAGGTAGGGTTGGTTAGGTTCGGTCATATATCTACGTTAATTTTAACTCCAATAAAAAAAAAAATTACCTCATACATAATGAAATGGGTAGCTTTATCATTTCATAAGAAAAAAGTTAGAGAAAATATAATAATTCAGGAAAACTTGGCTTATTAGGCAAAACGGGCCATGTATAGTAGGCCGAGAAGTGCGTTCTGGCTACTAGGTACGACATATATATATATATATATATATATATATATATATATTTATGTCATACCTAGTAGCCATAACAAACTTCACGGCCTACTAAGCAAGGCTCGATTTGCCTAATTGGCCGAGTATTTTTTTTTATTTCCCACAAAAAAAAATCTAATTGGTTTATTTCAATTATTATTATGATATTATATTAGGAACATAAATTATTACCTTAGTTATATTAGTTTAGGTTAGGTTAAGAAAGGTTAGGTTAGGTTAGGTAGGGTTGGTTAGGTTCGGTCTTATATCTACGTCAGTTTTAACTCAAATTAAAAATTATTAAATCATACACAAGGAAATGGATAGCTTTATCATTTCATGAGAAAAAAAATAGAAAAATATATATATTCAGGAAAACTTGGTTTATTAGGCAAATCGTCCCTTGCATATAGGCCAAGTGTTGCATTCTGGCTACTAGGTACAACGAACACACACACACACACACACACACACACACACACACACACACACATATATATATATATATATATATATATATATATATATATATATATATATATATATATATATATATATATATATATATATATATATATGTCGTACCTAATAGCCAGAACGCCCTTCTATGCCTACTATGCAAGGCCTGATTTGCCTAATAAGCCAAGTTTTCATGAATTAATTGTTTTTCGACTACCTAACCTACCTAACCTAACTTTTTCGGCTACCTAACCTAACCTAACCTATAAAGATAGGTTAGGTTAGGTTAGGTAGGGTTGGTTAGGTTCGGTCATATATCTACGTTATTTTTAACTCCAATAAAAAAATATTGACCTCATACATAATGAAATGGGTAGCTTTATCATTTCATAAGAAAAAAATTAGAGAAAATATATTAATTCACGAAAACTTGGCTTATTTGGCAAATCAGTCCATGCATAGTAGGCTGAGAAGTGCGTTCTGGCTACTAGGTACGACATATATATATATATATATATATATATATATATATATATATATATATATATATATATATATATATATATATATATATATATATATATATATATATATATACTGAGCGCTGTTTCATTTTAATCAAATGCTTTCCAACCAAAATTTAATAATGGATTTTAAAGAAATCTATAAATACCAAATTCTCTCCAAATGGTAACATTTCCACACTTCCCAAGAGATTCACTATATATTTTGGAACCATTACTTACCACATCCATAATGGTACAAGAATTTGACCACCTATAAACCACTTATTTTATACAAAGTTGCACAAGAGAGCAGAAGTGCACTTACACCGCTACGGGCTTGGATACCCATGTGCATGGGAAATAGGCTTACAGGTTCCAGAAGAGGGGAAGTATCAGCATTATGGAAAAATGCCCCACAAATAATGTTGCAGATCACTGGAACATTGCAGAACGTAGATTGCCACTTAGGAGGTTGTAAACAACCTACCAACACACAACTCATGCACATATACACAGCCTCCCGCACCAGGCAGAAACAAATGGGCAAAGTTTCTTTCACCGTGAATGCCCCTGTTACCTAGCAGTAAATAGGTACCTTGGAGTTAGTCAGCTGTCACGGGCTGCTTCCTGGGGTGTGTGTGCGTGGTGTGGAGAAAAAAAATAGTAGTAGTAGAAACAGTTGATTTACAGTTGAGAGGCGGGCCGAAAGAGCAAAGCTCAACCCCCGTAAACACAACTAGGTGAACTAGGTGAATACAGCCTAAGTCATACTAACACAGCAACAGAGCTAAAGTGTTGGAGAATGACCCTGAAAACGTCAATAGTTTGATAAATCTTTTTTCACAGATTGACATTCCATTCGTTTTCACCCCATCAACATCCTATTGGCATTTATTCAAAAGATCGACATATGCGTTACTCTTTGATCTCAGACCTGGTGTTGTGTCTCTGTACACGTATTCGAGTTGTACTCTTCGATACGTGGGGAATAAATACCTCACGAAATTTATCACACAGTATTAGTGATGATATACATGGCATCTCTTACCGTACAGGATGGCCTTAAAGGGAAGTCTTTCCTCGATCCGTGGACCCCGATCCTGTGGCAGGTACGTCCACTACGGGCTCACCATAGCCCGTGCTACTTGCCCCGCTCCTGTGCCAGGTAAGCTACGGGCTCACCATAGCCCGTGCTACTAGGAAGTTGTTCCGAGTAACTGAATCTATAACAACAACAACTCGATCCGTGATCACAACTTATTTTTGTAACTTACAGCCACTAACATTGTTTTGACTACTTCATCTTACAGAATGGACGTTATTATCTTAAAATTCATTATATTGTTAGAAGGAAACCTTAGGAGAAAGATCCCTGAATTAAAAAATCCTGTGTTTGCTCACAAGTTATTTTGCACTGTGTGTATTTTGCACTGTGTGTATTTTGCACTGTGTGTATTTTGCACTGTGTGTATTTTGCACTGTGTGTATTTTGCACTGTGTGTATTTTGCACTGTGTGTATTTTACACTGCGTGTATTTTACACTGTGTGTATTTTGCACTGTGTGTATTTTGCACTGTGTGTATTTTGCACTGTGTGTATTTTGCACTGTGTGTATTTTGCACTGTGTGTATTTTGCACTGTATGTATTTTACACTTGTGTGTATTTTGCACGGTGTGTATTTTGCACTGTGTGTATTTTGCACTGTGTGTATTTTGCACTGTGTGTATTTTGCAGTGTGTATTTTGCACTCTGTGAATTTTGCACTGTGTGTATTTTGCAATGTGGAATTTTGGAATATTTTGGAATATAAATGTTACATTCCAAACCCATTTTAGCAGGCCTACACCTCCACACCTGCCCTGACCTCTCCGACCCTCAGTCCTTCAAGGAACGTCTCGTACATACATTTTAAACAATAGCTGATATTACTATTACTTTCTACTCCTTTCCAAAACGATAAAGCTGGAACATTTCCTTTTTTGTCAATCCAATAATAGAAAAATAACAAATATAATATGAACCTAAAGTTGTAATAGTTTTATTAATGTCGATTACAGTAATATCATCATTAATTAAGACCAATTTAATGTGCCATATTAATGAAAATCAGTTGTATCCTTGATGTTAAAGATGTACAAAAATTATCAATGAAAGGGTTACCAATCAAATTTCGTTTCGTTCAGATTTCGACGTTTGTACAAGATTCTGAACTATTTACAAAGTTAATACGGTACAGATAATTCAAGCCTCACACCATTCGCTTCCTCCGGATAAAATATGTTCATTGCAACATTCATGCTCTGCCAGATTTCCTTTTAGCGTGCTAGAACTAGGTCATTCTTCACACCAACGTATCATACCTGAATCTCTAACAGGAATCAATTGTCTGAGTTGTACAGAAATGTTGTACAACTCCGTGTGTTATTCAATTCTCTCAAGGACTCCATGGGGCAAGCTGTTTCTCTATGAAAGAGATGTTTGTTAAAACCGGTAATCTACATCACCTGAGGTCTTGTGTTTGACCTGTCCTGTGGGGCAGTGACTATGTGAAGCATTTTCTGTCCTGTGGGGCAGTGAATATATGAAGCATTCTCTCTGGTCTGTGTGGCAGTGAATATATGAAGCATTCTCTCTGGTCTGTGTGGCAGTGAATATATGAAGCATTCTCTCTGGTCTGTGTGGCAGTGAATATATGAAGCATTCTCTCTGGTCTGTGTGGCAGTGAATATATGAAGCATTCTCTCTGGTCTGTGTGGCAGTGAATATATGAAGCATTCTCTCTGGTCTGTGTGGCAGTGAATATATGAAGCATTCTCTTTGTCCTGTGTGGCAGTGAATATATGAAGCATTCTCTCTGGTCTGTGTGACAGTGAATATGTGAAGCATTCTCTCTGGTCTGTGTGGCAGTGAATATGTGAAGCATTCTCTCTGGTCTGTGTGGCAGTGAATATGCCAAGCATTCTCTCTGGTCTGTGTGACAGTGAATATGTGAAGCATTCTCTCTGTCCTGTGTGGCAGTGAATATGTGAAGCATTCTCTCTGTCCTGTGTGGCAGTGAATATATGAAGCATTCTCTCTGGTCTGTGTGACAGTGAATATGTGAAGCATTCTCTCTGTCCTGTGTGGCAGTGAATATGAACATCATCCTCACACTCCTGAATGGCAATGAATATGAGCAGCATATGTACGTCTGTGTTCAAGTGAATATGAGCAGCATCCTCAGTGTCCTGTGTGACAGTGAATAGGACGAACATCCTCACTCTCATGTGTGATAGTGAATACGTAGAGCATCCTCACTCTCTTGTGTGAACGTAAATATGGGTACCCTCCTCACTGGAAAATGACCAGACTTAGGCAAAAATTACTATTTTTTATTATTTATATGGTCTGGATGCAGACTTTGCATCCAGATTAGGCAAAAATGAATATATACAGTCACTCAAGATTACATACCAATAATACGTTCGTCATACAAGATGAATTTAGTTTTTAATTGCAAATATCATAATTCCAATATTCTAACAGCCTCAAGGCAGGCCGGAGGACCTGCTCGACCAGACCTTGAGAAAGCGCGCTAGGCTGTGCAGGCTGCCTCCATAAACACGTGTTGCATGCCAAGCTTCAAATTGACATTGCAACATGCCAAGAGTTTTGCTGATACTGCAACACGTCGATAATTATGATGACATCACAACAGAGTTCTGTTCACATGGCAACATGCCAAGAGTTTTATAGTCTAGGGCAGCCTATAAATGTCCAGGTACCTTAGTATCACACAGCTGTGTGATACTAAGAGACCCCGAACCAATATAGAAGCATCAAGAGTAAGTATGGGCCAATAGGCCTTCTGCAGTTACTTCCATTCTTATGTTTTTATACCTATTGGTTCGTGTTCCATCATGTGCAAATGTCAATTACCTCACCCAAAACTTTTGTACCATATCACCTCACCCAAAGCGAGAATAATTATGGATGTATTTTGTGTGTTTACAGGTTACAGTTGTGTGTGTGTGTAAACTAAAGTCTTTGAAAATATAATAAGTTATTACGAAACGCGTTCAGGCGTCAGACTAGAAATACAAATGAATTTTGGAGAATTGACTTTTCAAGTACCATCGACAGTGAAGAGAAAGAAAAAATATTGAGAAAATTCGTGTTAGAATTATTAATCTTACCTTTTCGGTCATATTCAACAACATATGTTTACAAGAAAGACTGCTACCAATATGTATGTGTATATATATATATATATATATATATATATATATATATATATATATATATATATATATATATATATTATTTATTTATAATTGTCCGGCGTGAAGTCTAAATTTTTTTTCTCTAATTTTGTATAGACTATTTCCCTGTTTTATATTTTGTGTGTGTAATGGAATATATTTTGTTTATATATATATCTCTCAATTAAAGCAATATGTAAAGTGTTTTACAATTACTTTGGAATAATTTAAATATCATGCATTACTTTAGACTATATATATAATAATAAATATCAATAATATATCATATCTGTATGTTGACCAGACCACACACTAGAAATTGAAGGGACGACGACGTTTCGGTCCGTCCTGGACCATTCTCAAGTCACAATCGACTTGAGAATGGTCCAGGACGGACCGAAACGTCGTCGTCCCTTCAATTTCTAGTGTGTGGTCTGGTCAACATACTTCAGCCACGTTATTGTGACTCATCGCCTGCATCATATCTGTATATCAATAATAAATAAATACTAATAAAAATTAAATCCAATAATAATCATAGAATACAATATAAACAATGATAATACATCAAGTATTTATTATAATTTTTTTTATTAAACCACTAATGATGTTTACTTTGGAATTTCCCTACAAAAACCACATTATTATTATTATTAATATTGAGAAACTTACTACAATGCCTTATTTTTTTAATAAAGGCGAAGGAAAGACCCAATTTTCGCACTAAACCTATATCTTACAACATTACGGTCTCATCTAAAAAGTTGGTTTTGATACACTTACTCATTTATTGGGTCTTTCCTTCACCCTCATTATTATTATTATTATTATTATTACACAAAGAAATCACATTAACGTGAGAGAGCAATGAACCTAACCTATGCTATGCCTGAGAACAGGAACCAATGCTATGTCTGGGAATAGGAACCTACACTATGCCTGGGAACAGGAACCTACACTATGCCTGGGACCAGGAACCTACACTATGCCTGGGAACAGGAACCTACACTATGCCTGGGAACAGGAACCTACACTATGCCTAGGACCAGGAACCTACACTATGCCTGGGAACAGGAACCTACACTATGCCTGGGACCAGGAACCTACACTATGCCTGGGAACAGGAACCTACACTATGCCTAGGACCAGGAACCTACACTATGCCTGGGAACAGGAACCTACACTATGCCTGGGACCAGGAACCTACACTATGCCTGGGAACAGGAACCTACACTATGCCTAGGACCAGGAACCTACACTATGCCTGGGAACAGGAACCTACACTATGCCTGGGACCAGGAACCTACACTATGCCTGGGAACAGGAACCTACACTATGCCTAGGACCAGGAACCTACACTATGCCTGGGAACAGGAACCTACACTATGCCTGGGAACAGGAACCTACACTATGCCTGGGAACAGGAACCTACACTATGCCTGGGAATAGGAACCTACACTATGCCTGGGAACAGGAACCTACACTATGCCTAGGACCAGGAACCTACACTATGCCTGGGAATAGGAACCTACACTATGCCTGGGAACAGGAACCTACGCTATGCCTGGGAATAGGAACCTACACTATGCCTGGGAATAGGAACCTACACTATGCCTGGGAACAGGAACCTACACTATGCCTGGGAACAGGAACCTACGCTATGCCTGGGAACAGGAACCTACGCTATGCCTGGGAATAGGAACCTACACTATGCCTGGGAATAGGAACCTACACTATGCCTGGGAATAGGAACCTACACTATGCCTGGGAGCAGGAACCTACACTATGCCTGGGAACAGGAACCTACAATATGCCTAGGACCAGGAACCTACATTATGCCTGGGAATAGGAACCTACACTATGCCTGGGAACGCTAGTAGTGAGGTGTTAACAAAGTTATCTGGTGCCTGGTGCTGGGTTCTGTCTTCACCTGTATAGCACCAGTGCTCGAAATGTGTTACCTGTTTTCGTCATGCAGGTTTTATACGTTTTGTCTCTTGTTTACGAGCTGTCAGAAGTGTGTGTGTGTGTGTGTGTGTGTGTGTGTGTGTGTGTGTGTGTGTGTGTGTGTGTGTGTGTGTGTGTGTGTGTGTGTGTGTGTGTGTGTGTGTTGTGGTCGCCTTCTCATGCCCCAGGCGTGTTGTTTAGGACACCAACGTTGACATTGTTAGTGGAAAGGGAACGTCTACCACGGAACGTTGTAAAGAGGGAATATCTACCCCGGTACATAGTGCAAAGACAACATCTACCCCGGTACATAGTGCAAAGACAACATCTACCCCGGTACATAGTGCAAAGACAACATCTACCAAGTTACATATGGTGCCAAGGGAACATCTACCAAGATACATATGGTGCAGAGGGAACATCTACCAAGATACATATGGTGCAGAGGGAATATCTACCAAGATACATATGGTGCAGAGGGAATATCTACCAAGATACATATGGTACAGATGGAACATCTACCAAGATACATATGGTGCAAAGGGAACATCTACATTAGTACATATGATGCAAAGGGAACATCTACCAAGGAACATTTCAATTACTGATTTACATTCAATCAGTAAAAAAAGGCTAATATAGTTCCAATCTACAAAAGTGGCAGCAGGGAAGAATCCCTTAATTCTAGACCCACCTCCTTAGCTATGGTATTATTGACAAGTGTTGTAGTCAAAATGTTGGGAAAATAATTCAAACTAAATGGGTATAACACCTGGGTAAAAATGTTATAATAAGAGACAGTGTGGTTTTCCATATGGATGATCCTGTGTAACGAATTTACTTAATTTCTATGATAAGAGCCACAGAAATTTAACAGGAAAGTGATGGTTGGCTTGACTGAATCTGGACCTATAACAGAACAAAATTCGACAGAGACACTAGCGGATGTTCTGAAAACTGGAACATACTGGGTGGGTTTTTCCTTGGCCTACCTAGAATTACTCCAAGATCTCTTTCTTTATTAGAGTTTTTTTAAAGCTTTTTCACTTGATTTGTAGGTTGTGTTGTCTATATTCATTTTTCTATATTATTCTCCTATTCCTATTATATTCTTCTATATTATTCTCCTATTCCTATTGGAGAATAGGTAAGTGGAGTGACAGGTAAGCTGCTAACACGGATGACAAATTTTCTGACAGAAAAATGAGAGCAGTAGTCAGACGCAATGTATTTGACTGTACGAGTGAAACAAGTGGAGTACCACAGGGTTCAGTTCTGGCACTGGTAATGTTCATTGTTTACATAAACGACCTCCCAGGAGGAATACAAAATTCTATGAACATGATTGTTGTTGATGTTAAGATACTAAAGAAGATAAGACACTTAGATGATTCTCATGCCCTTCAAGAGGACCTGGGTAAAATAAGTGTATGGAGCACCACTTGGTAAATGGAATTTAATGTGAATAAATACCATGTCGTTGAATATTTACCCGAATTTACCTGAGGGGCCACTAACACTAGTGGCCTCGACGAGGACAGGAAGCCACCGACTTGAAGAAGGTCCCCTCCCCCCCCCCCCCCCCCCCCCCCGCCGCATTTGCCTTCATAAATACGAGAATAGGAGGAGTATAATATAGAAAAAAGAAATATAGACAACACAACCTACAAATCAAGTGAAAAAACTCTAATAAAGAAAGAGATCTTGGAGTAATTCTAGGTAGGCCAAGGAAAAACCCACCAAGTTACATATTACAAAGGTAACATCTACCAAGTTACATAGTACAAAGGTAACATCTACCAAGGTACATAGTACAAAGGTAACATCTACCAAGGTACATAGTACAAAGGTAACATCTACCAAGGTACATAGTACAAAGGTAACATCTACCAAGGTACATAGTACAAAGAGAATATCTACCAACGTATATAGTAGACATGTGGCATCGTTTGATTGGTAGTTTATTCATAGGAGAATTAAAGAGTAGCTTAGTAGGAAGTGAGCCTTTTGTGGACTAGTATATAATACACACGACAAGAGGTCATAGATATAAACTAGCTAAACACAGATGCCGAAGAAATATAAGAAAATTCACTTTCACAAACAGAGTGGTAGACGGTTGGAACAAGTTAGGTGAGAAGGTGGTGGAGGCCAAGACCGTCAGTAGTTTCAAAGTGTTATATGACAAAGAGTGCTGGGAAGACGGGACACCACGAGCGTAGCTCTCATCCTGTAACTACACTTAGGTAATTACACAGAACATTAACATCCTTGTGGTAGTGACTCTTAATGTTCCATTGGGTCGGTTGCATCACGTTTTCCTTACATGGGGAGCCGGTCGGCCGAGCGGACAGCACGCTGGGCTTGTGATCCTGTGGTCCTGGGTTCGATCCCAGGCGCCGGTGAGAAATAATGGGCAGTGTTTCTTTCACTCTATGCTCCTGTTACCTAGCAGTAAAACAGGTACCTGGGTGTTAGTCAGCTGTCACGGGCTGCTTCCTGGGGATGGAGGCCTGGTCAAGGACAGGGCCGCGGGGACACTAAAGCCCCGAAATCATCTCAAGACAACCTCAAGATCTCAAGATAAGGGATGCTTGACTTTGTCTAGGATTTAATCCACCAACTTTGGGTAGGACTGTGGACAGGAATCCTAAAATGGTTGTGAGTATTCCTGGATTCTTTAGCACAAAATTCTTTCATAAAAGTAATGGACAGATTCTCCTTAATTTCTACACCTATTATATTATTCGGTAAATAAAATATATAATGTCCAAATTTTTATATATAACCACCATTTAAATTACCATTATTATTAAATTTAATAAATTTATTATTATTATTATTATTATTATTTTTGTTGTTAGTATTATTATTATTATTATTGTTAATTATGATAAAAACCTAAACTTATGTATTAATGTATTCTATGTAAAAATTTGAACTAAACCAACTTTTACACACTCACCTGAGTGCTTTGTCAAGTGTGTGGGTGTGAGTGTGTGGTTTGGACAAGAATTACATCTCTACGTGTAATCCACTCAACGTTGAGATGTAATATATTAGATAATTCTAATAATCTATTAGACGTTGATATGTAAGTCTCGTCTTAACCACACACTCAGACCTTGACAAAGCACTCGGGAGAGTGTGAAAGACTTGGTGTAAATTCTTGACCTAAATTTCACAAATTACTATTCAAATTATTATTATTAATCAACGGAGAACTTAATTAATACAAAAACAAAGTTAACCCATGAACCAGGACTATTTCTCATCAACGCTTATCAATGTTATCTTGAGTTAGTTATCTTGAGTGATGACCCAAAATTATACAAGACCCACAGGAAGACGCTCGCTGAGGACACGAAAGCCTTAGGCACCACTAACAGGTCCTTCAGACCTGACGAGGGAGTCTCATCCTCTTGCTTCACACAACCCAACTGACTTATCCAGGAACCGAAAGCGTATATAGTAAACACCTGCAGCAGCGGACAGTCAGCTTAACCTTCCATGTATACATGTATGGCTCAAGCGTTCACACACACACACACACACACACACACACACACACACACACACACACACACACACACACACACACACACACACACACACACACACACACTTTGAAGAATTCAAAAATACACGTATAGAAATAGTCATAACTTGAGTCATCACTGACGGTATCAGACATCAACATGAGACGTGGTTGACAGAGGGGGGACCAGGAGGGGGGGGGGATTGGGGGGGCTTGGAGGAGGAAGGGGAAGAGATGGACTGGTTGAAGAGGGGGGGGGGGGGAAGGGAGGACGCCAGCGCCATCTCTCGTGGTGATGCATCACTACTCAACTCCTTCCATCCCCCCCCCCCCCCCCCCCCCAGGGCGGACAGCCTGTTTCTCACAGCCACTTGTAGGCTATTATAAGTAGCTGTAATTATTATTAACGTGATTAGTAGGAGACTACGTGAAATTATACGCCCCACATAAATATATAAATATCGATGTACTTGTACTTTTGTGTGTGTGTAATTGCCTAAGTGTAATTACCTAAGTTGTAGTTACAGGATGAGAGCTACGCTCATGGCTCGTTTGCGAAAGAAGAAAACTTAATCAAATTTGTTCATCGCCTTTGTTTCCTAAGCTTGAATCTATGACCTCGTGTTACTGAACGTGCTGGTTTCAGGAATTCCACTTTGTCAATTTGGTTGATTGCTGTTATTATTTTGTAAGTCATGATCATATCACTTCTTTTTCCTCTTTCTTTTAGCTTTGACATATTTAGCACCTCGAATCTCTCCTCGTAGCTCCTTGTCTTTCAGTTCCGGAAGCCATTTAGTAGCATGTCTTTGCATCTTTTCAGTTTATTGATGTGTTTCTTGTGATATAGGCACCATACAGCTGCTGCATATGCCAATTGTGGTCTCACAAAAGTCAAGAATAGAATCTTTAGTATTTCATATCTATATAATTAAAAGTTATTCTGAAGTTGGAAAGCGCAGCATATCCTCCTCTCACAATGTTCTCCATGTGTTCCTCTGGTGACAGTCTACTAGCAAGAACCACCCCTAAATCTCTCTTTGTTAAGAGTTCTTTACTTCATTTCCACATAATTTATAAGTTGTGTGTGATCTATTTTCTTCTATTCCACTTTCCATAACTTGGCATATATTCATTCAGAATTCCAACTGTCACGTCTCCTATCTTCCCCCAGTATCTTAGCATCATCCGCAAACATGTTCGTATTATTCTGAATTTCTTCTGGTAGATGGTTTATGTAGACGATGAACATTACCGGTGCAAGAACTGAACCCTGAGGTACTCCACTAATAACACTCCTCCAGATACATTGCCTCTGATCACCGCTTTCATCTTTGTCAGAACATTTTTCATCCATGTCACAAGTCTCCCTGTCACCCCTCCAGCATGTTCCAGTTTCCAAACAGCCTCTTGTGTGGGACTCTGTCAAAAGCCTTTTTTTTTTTTTTTTTTTTTGATCCAGATAAGCACAGTCAACCCAAACACCTCTTTCCTGCAGTATCTCTGTGGCTCTATCATAACAACTGAGGAGATTTCTTACATATGATCTTGTTCGTAAACCAAACTGTCTGTTATCATGTCATTACTCTCCACGTGTTCTACCCATTTGGCTTGAACTATTTTGTTCTAGTATTTTGACTACCACGCCACGTGTGTGTATAGTAAAGTATAGTAAACGTAAGATAACAAGTAAAACGTATAGAAAAAGTATACATGTGTGTGTGCGTGTGGTTTTTTGTGTGTGTGTGTGTGTGTGTGTGTGTGTGTGTGTGTGTGTGTGTGTGTGTGTGTGTGTGTGTGTGTGTGTGTGTGTGTGTGTGTGTTTGTGTGTGTGTGTGTGTGTGTGTGTGTTTGTGTGTGTGTACTCACCTATTTGTGCGTGCGGGGGATGAGCTTCGGCTCTTTGGTCCCGCCTCTCAACAGGTGTGCAGGTTCGTGAGCCTATTGGGCTCTATCATATCTACACTTGAAACTGTGTATGGAGTCTGCCTCCACTACATCATTTCCTAATATATGTGCATGTGCGTGTGCGCGTGCGCATGTGCATACACAACCATCATACGTACATGCTGCACCACAGGAGTAGGAGGGGGCCCGCCACACGACCTAAGGCACGCCACAGCCGTCGACTCCGCCAGCAGCAGCAGCAGTTCCAATCCACAACACGTATCGTACCTGACCCAGACGGGACACACACACACACACACCTCACCAGTCCTCGCTATCCACAACTCTCACCACCATCACAACACCCACCACCACCCACCATCACCACCACCTTCTCGCCAATCCAACCCGCCATCACCAACCAACAGCCTTGCTGCCACAATCCATTAATGTGCTGCAAGAGCCAATTGATGATCGGGGTGTAAGTAGTAGCGAAGCACTAAACGTCATGAACGAGACTGCAACTTACTCCCTCATAGCCGGACAATGAGCGTCAGTACGATAACTGCATCATCACCCCCACACCACCACCACCACCACCCGCCCCGGCCACCACTACCACCACCACCACCTCTTCCTCTAAACCATTAGCTCACTCAACCAGTAATTTGCCACAACCACAACGTCTTTTGATAATCACCTGGTTCGAATTAGCACTCAAACTTTTAAGTGAAAGCTTTGTACATCAAATAATATTGTAAATCCCATGTTAGCATAAGTCACATACATATTAACAAATACATAAATAATAACACATTTCGTGTCTGCTACCGAAAGCACACTACAAATATATACACATTCATGACAAGGCTACAATAGACAAACAAACAAAAAATAGATAATCATAAACCGGTTCACATAAAAAATATGAGCTAAACTGTTAAGCAGTTTACACTAAAACAGTTCATTTGACCCAAAGTGCCAGAGCATTCTCCACTATCATTGATACTCAACTGCATATGGAACCCCACATGTATATATATACTGCACGTACACACACACACACATTATAATAAATATATATGACACACACACATATATATATATATATATATATATATATATATATATATATATATATATATATATATATATATATATATATATATATAATTTCTAAATAAATTAGGAGAGAATAGAGGGAAGGAGGAGGCGCACCCGACCCAGGTTGAGAAGACATCTTGCGTGGCACCAATGTGACTATAAGGCACCTTTAAGAGGGCGAGTAGAACCCCCCATTATCACCCCCACACCACCCCCCCCTCACACACACACACACACACACTTCCCTTGTCTTCTTCTGCTGCGCCTGACTCCTTTATTCACCTAATGATGCACTCATTTAGAATTATTGCTCTTGGCTTAACTTAACCCAAAGATAAATTTATGTCGAATATTGTCAAAATTTGCGTGTTGAGCCGCCAACTGTTTTCGTCAAGATGTTCTTGAACATCACCATCAGCTTCTGGGCTCTTTCAGTAGCCAGCCGATCATATGTATTTTATTACTACTATTGAAACTATGTGCAGAGTCAGCCTAAACTACCCTTTCTTGGTCATTCCTCTTGCTTGAGCTTCAACTACCTTCCATTCTTGGTCATTCCTCATCCTCAAGATTCTTACAGTGAAGTGCTCACCTGTGGCTCTAATTCAACACCATGAACTATTGTCCTACCCTTGCCCATGCTGTCACATTTTGTTTCCCTCCACTTTATCCATGCCTATAAGGATCTTATATATTGTGATCATGTCTCTTTCTTCTCCTTTCGAGCATAGTGAGGATTAGCTCCCTAAGCTCTATATGCTTAAGAGACCGGCCTCGACCTCTCAACCTCCTTAGTACATCTCTCTGTTTCTTTCTATATAGGAATTCCACACTACTGGATTAACTAAGGTACGTGTACAACGCCGTGAAAATGTCCGCGTTCAAGCTCCTGAACACTTCAGACATTCGTCAATGCTTCTGCTGTTATCCATTTACTATGGACCTCCGGTCGCAGACGTGGAGTAATGTCTGCTCTCAAATACTGTTATTGTCTCACACCAATACTTGTCTTCTCAACATCTTGAATTATTCGTGATGCCTCAACCACTACTGCCACAATCTCATAACCTTGCGTTTGACCCGGCTTGACCGGAGTCATCATCTGCAATAATCCTGTGTTCTTGTTCGTGTATCAGTTTGGCAAAGTGTGTCCACACTGACATATTGGCTGCTCTCTCCGCCACCAGCAACAGTGTGGCCCATGGGCCTGCCCCTGTGGCTGGTCCCCTGTGGCACTCCTTTTATATACTCTCATCATTCACTGCTATATTTTGATTTTTGTTGAACAAGTGTTCATACACCCAGTTCTACACTCCAATGGTTACACTTACGTGTTTAAATAGCAGTCTGTTAAGACGAGTGTTGAATGACTCCCAATCTATTGTCGGGAGTCATCAGTATCAATTAAGTTAACTACTGATCATCCCCCAAGCTTCAACAGCTGTCTAACTCCGATGTACCGATTTACTGCTAGATGAAGTCTAATGAGTTGAAAGTAAACACTGTCCAAACGTTTCTATTCTGCCAAGAGAATCAAACACAGACGTATCGACATATCAGTTGTGAGAGCAAACTTAGCCCACCATATTTGTGTGGGCTAAGTTAGAAAGTTAACTAACTTTCTATAAGTTAGAAAGTGAAGGATAGACTCCTCGCACAATGTTCTTAATGTAGTCCTCAGGTGACACTTTTCTATCTAGAACCATCATTAGATCTCTTTATCAGATTTTTTTAAAGATTTCTCACATAATATATAGGTTGTGTGGGGTCTATGTTCACCTATTCCACATTCCATAACATGACATTTATTTACATTAAATTCCATTTGCCAAATGGTGCTCCATATACTAATTTTGTCCAGGTCATCTTGAAGGGCATGACAATCATCTAAGATTCTTATCCTCACTATTATCTTAGCATCATCATCGAAATGTTCATATAATTCTGTATTTCGTCTGGTAGATTGTTTATGTAGACAATGAACATCACCGGTGCAAGAACTGAACCCTGTGGTGTGTATGTGTATTGTGCAATTACAGTTTGTATTCTTGCTGTAAAAGCCTTGCCCTCATGACTCAATATGTTCATACAATAGCATAATATAACCAAGCCAATTCCAATTTATGTAATGATAATATCATACTCAAGACCAATACATATTACATATTTTTTCTTACAAAGGAGAGTAAAACCGCGTAGGTAATAACAAGGGGATAGAACAAGGATGATTCTCTGTACTATCAATCTATCCTCCTGTTTAAATTCTATCCCGTACAGGATTGACACGCCCGTTTTTCTTATAAAAAAAAATAAAAAAAAATTGTATTAACTTTTTGCCAAACGAGGGAGGAGTGGAAAAAAGCGGGAGTCATAAAATCTGTAGCTTCAAAGTGCACGGGAGAGCGCCGAGGAGTTTATGAAATATCAAAAATCTGGGTAGGAGGGATATGGCGGCCTGCACCGGCCTGCCCGGCCTGCCCGGCCTCCTGCTGCGGCTACTGCAGGCTCCTCTTGCCTCCTGCCTTCACGCGGGGTGTGTGTGTGTGTGTGTGTGTGTGTGTGTGTGTGTGTGTGTGTGTGTGGGTGGGTGGGTGGGTGGGTGTGTGTGTGTGTGTGTGTGGGTGTGTGGGTGTGTGGGTGTGTGTGTGTGTGTGTGTGTGTGTGTGTGTGTGTGTGTGTGGGTGGGTGGGTGTGTGTGTGTGTGTGTGTGTGTGTGTGTGTGTGTGTGTGTGTGTGTGTGTGTGTGTGTGTGTGTGTGTGTGTGGGTGGGTGTGTGGGTGGGTGGGTGGGTCCTGAGCCTACTGGGCTCTGTCATATCTACATTTGAAAATGTGTATGGAGTCAGCCTCCACCACATCACTACTTAATGCATTCCATTTACTAACTACTCTGACACTTAAAAAACTCTTTCTAACGTCTCTATGGCTCATTTGAGCACTCAATTTCCACCTGTGTCCCCTAGTGCGTGTGCCCCTTGTGTTAAATAGTCTGTCTTTTATCTACCCCATCAATTCCTCTGAGAATCTTTATGTGGTGATCATGTCCCCTCTAATTCTTCTGTCTCACAGTGACGTGAGGTTTAATTCCCGTAGTCTCTCCTCGTAGCTCATACCCCTCGGTTCGGGTACTAGTCTGGTGGCAAACCTTTGATCCTTTTCCACTTTAGTCTTATGCTTGACTAGATATGGACTCCATGCTGGAGCTACATATTTCAGGATTGGTATGACATATGTTGTATACAAAGTTCTGAAAGATTCCTTACACAAGTTTCTAAAGGTCGTCCTTATGTTAGCCAAGCTGGCATATGCCGCTGATGTTATCCTCTTGATATGAGCTTCAGGGGACAGGTTTGGCGTGATATCAACTCCCAGGTCTTTCTCTCTCTCTGACTCTTGAAGTATTTCATCTCCCAGATGATACCTAGTATCTGGCCTCCTGCTCCCTACACCTATCTTCATTACATTACATTTGCTTGGGTTAAACTCTAACAACCATTTGTTTGACCATTCCTGCAGCTTGTCCGGGTACTACCTGGACTATACCTGGATTATAACAACATACTGGAGTAAACGATATGGAAGAAAATGCAGAATAGAACCAGTGAAGAGCAGAGGTGCCATAGGCACAATCAGAGAACACTGTATAAACATCAGAGGTCCGCGGTTGTTCAACACCCTCCCAGCGAGCATAAGAAATATTGCCGGAACAACCGTGGACATCTTCAAGAGAAACTAGACTGTTTTCGAAAAACGTACCGGACCAACCGGGCTGTGGTGGGTATGTGGGCCTGCGGGCCGCTCCAAGCAACAGCCTGGTGGACCACACTCTCACAAGTCAAGCCTGGCCTCAGGCCGGACTTGGTGAGTAGAAGAACTCCCAGAACCCCATCAAGCAGGTATCAAGCAGGTCTTCTTGAAGCCTCAAGCTGTCCTCTGTCTTCATCCTTCTCATAATTTTGGCGTCGTCAACAAACATTGAGAGGAATGAGTCTATACCCTCTGGGAGATCGTTTACGTATATCAGAAACAGAATAGGATAGAATTCTATTAAGCCTGTAAGGCAAGATTTACCCTCCCTGAACCCATGTTGATGGGTTGTCACGAAGTCCCTTCTCTTCAGATTTATTACTAGGATTTTTCTCACGATCTTCTCCATCACCTTGCATGGTATACAAGTTAAGGACACTGGCCTGTAGTTCTGTGACTCTTGTCTGTCACCCTTTTTGTATATTGGGACTACAATAGCCGTCTTCCATATTTCTGGTAGGTCTCCCGTTTCCAGTGACCTACTATACACAATGGAGAGTGGCAAGCAAAGTGCTCCTGCACACTCTTTCAATACCCATGGTGAGATTCCGTCTGGGCCAACAGCCTTTCTCACGTCTAGATCCAACAGATGCCTCTTGACCTCATCTCTTGTGTGTGTGTATATATATATATATATATATATATATATATATATATATATATATATATATATATATATATATATATATATATATATATATATATATTATTAAATATGACCGAAAAAGTAAGATTAATAATTCTAACACGAATTTTCTCTATCTTTCTTACATTTCTTTTCACTGTTGATGGTAATTCAAAGATCAATTCTTCAAAATTCATTTTTATTTATGGAGAATTTTGGAGAATTGATCTTTGAATTACCATCAACAGTGAAAAGAAATGTAAGAAAGATAGAGAAAATTCGTGTTAGAATTATTAATCTTACTTTTTCGGTCATATTTAATAATATATGTCTACAGGAAAGACTGCTACCAAAATATACTAATATATATATATATATATATATATATATATATATATATATATATATATATATATATATATATATATGTGTGTGTGTGTGATTTTCTTATACGTAGATAATTAAACACGTTCCATCATTCTTTACATATATGTCCTTCACATGTTCCAAACAACCTATCAACACTTCGTGCAAAAACTGTGTTAATAAATAAGCAAAAACTCTTTAATTTTTTTTAATGAATCACAAAAAATCTTTCAACAAGTTTAAAAATTAACAGATTTCATTCATGACATATAATACAGAATATTTTAAATAACTTTTTATCTATGTGCATTCATTACTTGATGCTTTCGAACTACATATTTTTCAAATCATAACAGTGAGAAATTCTGCTTCAAATCACATAAAGTTACAGATAGATAATCTAGGAAAGAAACACTGTTCACAGTTTTCAGATCAAACAGGCTACTTAGCATTCATGAAAATAAAAGATTTCTAATTAAAAAAAAAAAATATGAATTATGCACTCTATATTCTTATAGCTGAAATCTAAGTTAACGGAAATATTCGCATATAAATAAATGTGTAAGTGAGACTGACTTAATGATATGCATTTCAATTTACTGTCTCTTAAGTGTCCTCCACATTTGAAACACACGAGAAAATGGCTACTCATTTAACATTATGTCTTCAGGCTGATTCTCCTTAAACCTTCAAACATTCCATCTAACATGATGTCTGTAGTCTAATTCTCCCTAAAACCTTCAAACATTCCATCTAACATGATGTCTGTAGTCTAATTCCCCCTAAAACCTTCAAACATTCCATCTAACATGATGTCTGTAGTCTAATTCTCCCTAAAACCTTCAAACATTCCATCTAACATGATGTCTGTAGTCTAATTCCCCCTAAAACCTTCAAACATTCCATCTAACATGATGTCTGTAGTCTAATTCCCCCTAAAACCTTCAAACATTCCATCTAACATTATGTCTTCAGTCTAATTCTCCCTAAAACCTTCATACATTCCATCTAACATGATGTCTGCAGTCTAATTCTCCCTAAAACCTTCAAACATTCCATCTAACATTATGTCTTCAGTCTAATTCTCCCTAAAACCTTCATACATTCCATCTAACATGATGTCTGCAGTCTAATTCTCCCTAAAACCTTCAAACATTCCATCTAACATTATGTCTACAGTCTAATTCTCCCTAAAACCTTCAAACATTCCATCTAACATGATGTCCGTAGTCTAATTCTCCCTAAAACCTTCAAACATTCCATCTAACATGATGTCCGTAGTCTAATTCTCCCTAAAACCCTTTAACATCCCTATTTCCTAGTCATTTGGATTTTGTCACGAGCTTACATATGTATAAACTGTAAGATACATTTATAATACCCTAATGCTGTAAAGTTCCAATAACCACGGCGCAATCCCTACTTCTAGTCTTGACATACAACACAATAATTATATTCCTCAGACGTGTCGAGAGCAATAGTATTTATAGAGAAATTGACTGAATATATAAAGTTGTCTGCTTATATATGTGTGTTTCACACATCTGGGAATGTGAGTAATTATCAAATGAACGCTCCAAGTTATGAGGGCTATACAGACACCTATTAGGAATATTAAGTAATTACGAACAGAACGCGCCATGCCAGGAGCGTTCACCTACCGGAACGCAAAATCCACCATCGTTTCAACCCTGATCACTTTTGTTACAACACCAACCTGAAAAGAAAACCAAAAATACGTTAGAAGAACGTCAAGTGTTAATACTAATACAAACATTTTGAAGTCTACGTAGCGAGAGATGTTTGTATCACAGCAAAGGAGGCTTTCATTATCCGAGCAGTCGACAGGTCTTAATAAAATCTGTTAGCAGAATAAGATCATTATGGTTGTAAGCTAATGCAAGGCAATTTTGCATCGCAATTTAATATTAGGAATCAAATAAGTTAATGTCAAGAAATTAATTGTAATTGTGTTTATATTATTTTTAAAGCATACTATGTATGCTTTAAAATATATATATATATATATATATATATATATATATATATATATATATATATATATATATATATATATATATATATATATATATATATATATATATATATATATATGACAATGTCAGACCACGGAGGAAAATGAAACAGGAATTTCCTTAAGTACTTTCGAATATTAAATACTTCTTCAGAAGGAAGATGTATTTAGATGTATTAGAGAATGAAGATGTATTAGATGAATAAAGATTCCTTCTGAAGATGTAACGAAAGTACTTAAGGAAATTCCTGTTTCATTTTCCTCCGTGGTCTGACATTGTCATATATATATATATATATATATATATATATATATATATATATATATATATATATATACATATATATAAATATATATATATATATATGTCGTACCTAGTAGCCAGAACTCACTTCTGAGCCTACTATGCAAGGCCCGATTTGCCTAATAAGCCAAGTTTTCATGAATTAATTGTTTTTCGACTACCTAACCTACCTAACCTAACCTAACCTAACTTTTCCTGCTACCTAACCTAACCTAACCTATAGAGATAGGTTAGGTTAGGTTAGGTAGGGTTGGTTAGGTTCGGTCATATATCTACGTTAATTTTAACTCCAATAAATAAAAATTGACCTCATACATAATGAAATGGGCAGCTTTATCATTTCATAAGAAAAAAATTATAGAAAATATATTAATTCAGGAAAACTTGGCTTATTAGGCAAATCGGGCCTTGCATTGTAGGCTGAAAAGTGAGTTCTGGCTACTAGGTACGACATATATATATATATATATATATATATATATATATATATATATATATATAACCTTATATATAAGTATATATGTATATATATGTCATATATATATATGAATTATGAACTGAAAAAATTTGTACTGCTGAACATAAAGTTCCAGGATTTAGTCTATACATTTTGCAGGGCAGAAAAAGTAAGGTAACAGCAAATAAATATTTAACTAGGCCAGACAAAATTACCTGAATGTAATATAATAGGCTTAAGACTGCGTATGTTAGGCCTAGGATTATTTATTTAGGCCGAGGACAAGTTAGTCTGTTTAAATTTTTGGTATATTTATTACAAGTCCAATAACAGAAACGTGGACTTTTTTGTCGAACAATAACCCATGTATTTGTGCATTCCATCAATACTAGCTATATTAAGCTATTATTAAGCATTCTACTATTAAGCGTAATAACTATTAAACGTATTACCTATTAATGCTATTAAACATACTTAATATTATTAGGAATTCCCAGGTGTTATATCAGCAAAGTCTATTCCAAACAGTCACCACATTTAAAATTCGTGAAGCAATATCTCAACATGAGATTAAAAAAAATATTTTCAAACATTCTCTAAATGGATTATTCCATCTAATTACTCAAACACTGAAAATTTAACGAAAAAGGTGAATATCACATATAAAAGCTACATATCACTTCGTATGTATTTTAAAATTTACATATCTAATCTCAACTCAACGCAACCTAACCTAATCTGAAATTACCTAGCTAAGCTTAACCTAACATAACGTAACCTAACCTAACTTAACCTAACCTAAGTTAACCTAACCTAACTTAACCTAACCTAACGTAACGTAACGTACCGTAACCTAACCTAACTTTAGCTAACTTAACTTAACCTAACCTAACCTAACCTAACCTAACCTAACCTAACCTAACATAACCTACCGCAATCTAACCAAGATAGCAGTACGGTTCAATATATAGCACCAAATATATATATATAATAAAAGATACTTCTAACGGAGAGTTTGTACTGGACATTACAGAGAGGAAGTAGATTTGATATTTAATATTTTAGTGATAGAAATATTGATATTTTAATATTTTAGTGAGAGAAAAGTAGCAGATGAGGAAACTGCAGTAACAACAAAGTTTTAGACTTAGAAGCTTTATTCATAAGTGATTTATACAAATCATTACAGGTGTGTGGCTGGAGTGAACAGGTGTGCCCCCGTAGCAAACTTACAGCTGACATTTGTAGCATGTTACATTCGATAACATAAACTATACCCTGAATACATACATACTTACAGAGCATGAGCATATTACCTCAGCAGTCAGAGCATTTTGAGTGTTACAAAAATATAATATTAAAGTGTAAGAAACGAGAAAATATTCAACAACACTCCAGTTAAAATAATAAAAGGTTGCCCAGTCCATTGTGTCAGGAGCTAGAGACACAGCCAAGGACAGACAGACACAAACACAGCCACGGACAAACAGCCAAGGACAGACACAGCCACGGACAAACAGCCAAGGACAGACACAGCCACGGACAGACAGACAGCCACGGGCAGACAGACACAGACACAGCCACGGACAGACAGACAGCCACGGACAGACAAACAGCCAAGGACAGACACAGCCACGGACAGAAAGACAGCCACGGGCAGACAGACATCCACGGACAAACTGCCACGGACAGACACAGTCACGGACAGAAAGACAGCCACGGACAGACAGACAGCCACGGATAGACAGACAGTCAAGGATAGACAGACAGTCACGGACAGACAGACAGCCACGGACACAGACAGCCACGGATAGACAGACAGTCAAGGATAGACAGACAGTCACGGACAGAAAGACAGCCACGGACACAGACAGCCACGGATAGACAGACAGTCAAGGATAGACAGACAGTCACGGACAGAAAGACAGCCACGGACACAGACAGCCACGGATAGACAGACAGTCAAGGATAGACAGACAGTCACGGACAGAAAGACAGCCACGGACACAGACAGCCACGGATAGACAGACAGTCAAGGATAGACAGACAGTCACGGACAGAAAGACAGCCACGGACACAGACAGCCACGGATAGACAGACAGCCACGGACAGACAGACAGTCACGGATAGACAGACAGTCACGGACAGACAGACAGCCACGGAGGTAAGGTTAACGCTGGCACGTGTCGTTTACTCAACTTAAGAACACAATTCCTAAAGCGAAGAGTATAATATTCCCTCTCCTCGGTTACTACTTAATGTCCCACTTTGTATTCCTTGAGACAAACTGGTCGACTTTCTTTTTTTGCTGTTCACGCTTTCTAGGAAGACCAGATCGTTACAGAGTGTTCTTCAGCAGTTGTCACTATTTCTCTCAGGTCCTTAGTGAAGCCTACAGGCCCTTCTCTACATAGTTCAGCCCTACGCCCTGGGAGTAGTAGAACTGCTACTGAAGAGTTGAACTCTACAGTACTGTGCTACAGCACTCTACATTTACTGTAGAGAGTAGAACTGCTACTGCTGCTCATTGCCCTTCGCAGTGACGTGGTTGTCAACTAACACCTTATCAACAAGCATCTTATCGACAATCATCTTACCAACAAGCATCTCATCAAACAGCATCTCGTCTCCTAGCAAGCCCCGAGATAGCTAGCTGCTCTTCTTACTTAAGTAGGTAAGTACTCTTTAAGTACTCTTCATGTACTTAAAGTAAGGCCACACCAAATAGTGAAGAAAGTCTGGTGAGGAACGCGATGGAGGCACTGGAGTGAACCAAGGCATTGTGCTGTGTACCTGGACAATACTGTCACCAGTGTTGTCCCCTGGATTAAAACTAGATCAACACAGGGGGAGTCATGGTGATCTGGCCCCCTGCATATGTATGCCTCAGTCATTACCCGTAATGAAACCATCCACACCTCTACACTCATGAATGAATGCATGGTCGACAGGTAGGCAGGTAGGCAGGTAGGCAGGCAGGCAGGCAGGCAGGCAGGCAGGCAGGCAGGCAGGCAGGCAGGCAGGCAGGCAGGCTAGCATTCAGGCAGGCAGGCAGGCAGGCTAGCAGGCAGGCAGGCAGGCTAGCAGGCAGGCAGGCAGGCAGGCAGGCAGGCAGGCAGGCAGGCAGGCAGGCAGGCTAGCATTCAGGCAGGCAGGCAGGCAGGCTAGCAGGCAGGCAGGCAGGCAGGCAGGCTAGCAGGCAGGTAGGCAGGCAGGCAGGCAGGCAGGCAGGCAGGCAGGTAGGCAAGCAGGCAAGCAGGCAGGCAGGCAGGCAGGCAGGCAGGCAGGCAGGCTAGCAGGCAGGCAGGCAGGCAGGCAGGCAGGCAGGCAGGCTAGCAGGCAGGTAGGCAGGCAGGCAGGCAGGCAGGCAGGCAGGCAGGCAGGCAGGCAGGCTAGCAGGCAGGCAGGCAGGCTAGCAGGCAGGCAGGCAGGCAGGCAGGCAGGCAGGCAGGCTAGCAGGCAGGTAGGCAGGCAGGCAGGCAGGCAGGCAGGCAGGCAGGCAGGCAGGCTAGCAGGCAGGCAGGCAGGCTAGCAGGCAGGCAGGCAGGCAGGCAGGCAGGCAGGCAGGCAGGCAGGCTAGCATTCAGGCAGGCAGGCAGGCAGGCAGGCTAGCAGGCAGGCAGGCAGGCAGGCAGGCTAGCAGGTAGGCAGGCAGGCAGGCAGGCAGGCAGGCAGGCAGGCAGGCAGGCAGGCAGGCAGGCAGGCTAGCAGGCAGGCAGGCTAGCAGGCAGGCAGGTAAGCAGGCAGATCTCGCCAAATTTCCTACACGATAAATCATTTATCTCTTGATACTAACAAAATGTATCAATAATAAATACACACAAATAATTACCTCTCTACAAACGGACACGACATAAAAAGGGGTCAATAGAAAGCGTTTAAGCGTGACCATCAACGATGCTGAAGACAGGCGAGGTTGCCTACCACCAAGACCCACACCGCCTCCCTCCTGGCGGTGGGGGTCTGCCAGGAGCATGTCACACGGAGTTTAGCATAACAACGGTGGCCGGTGAGGCAGCTCACGCGGCCCCTTCCTCCCTACGTCCTCACTACCATCTCTCACACCTCTCCTCCTCCTCTGGTGACTCTTCCTCATCACCTCATCTCCACACCAGACCTCGACGTGTAACACCCGAAACGCTTTGCGTAATAGTGGCTTTAGGCATTGTATGTACTAGCTCTATCTATAAATCTATCAATTTTTTGTAAAACCTCTTGTATGTATGTACTATACCTGAACACACTCACATAGCCCCGCTCCTGTGCCAGATAAGTCCACTATGGGCTCACCATAGCCCGTGCTACTTGGAACTTGTTCCGAGTAGCTGAATCTATAACAACAACCACAACCAGACCTCTCCACGCCATAATGGTGGAGGTCAATTGAGAGGTCAGTTCTCCACGGAATTGACCTCTCAATTCACCACCACCTACAGATCTCACAGTTACAGCCCCGCTCCTGTGCCAGGTAAGTCCACTACGGGCTCACCATAGCCCGTGCTACTTGTTACAGCCCCGCTCCTGTGCCAGGTAAGTCCACTACGGGCTCACCATAGCCCGTGCTACTTGTTACAGCCCCGCTCCTGTGCCAGGTAAGTCCACTACGGGCTCACCATAGTGCTACGTGCAACTTTTTTGTCCCCAGAAGCTGAATCTAAAACAACCACCACCACCCACAACAACACTTATTTTCTCAATCATTGGCGGCTTTGTTTACAATTATTAAACAGTTAATGAGCTCCGAAGCACCAGGAGGCTGTTTATAACAATAACAACAGTTGATTGGCAAGTTTTCACGCTTGTCAACTGTTTAATAAATGTAACCAAAGCCGTCAAAGATTGAGGAAAGATGTACAAGTTCGTAAGTACTTGCGTAACTGCTTCGTGAATCTGGCCCCTGTGTTCGTAAGTACTTGCGTAACTGCTTTGCGAATCTGGCCCCTGGATCTTTGCCTTACTATATCAGATAACCTAAGAGCTGCCGGGTTTCAATTTATTATTTGTGTTTCCAAATAAAAAAGAATTTTCTTTATTTAATAAAATACAAAATAAATCCTATATATACATAAGTTTTACAAGGCACCACTGCTATATACAACTATTCTCTGCTTTCATTTCTTTATCTACTTCATTCACTTACCTGTTATTACAAAGCTAATTATTTTATTAATAATTTCCCTAGTTTGAATATTCTAATTAAAGGAAGTAAACTGACTACCTTCAGGTTGGAATTACCTAACGAGTCATAAAGGAAATGAGTTGTTCAGATCTGGAACTCCAATGACTGGTTCTAATTAGTGCGCGGATCAGTTAAACATGTAAAGTGAAGTATAAGTGCTCAAGACTTGTATAAAAAACAGGTTACTCCATGATAACCTTGATACAATGATATGTATCATTGTAACCTTGATACAATGATATGTATCATTGTAACCTTGATACAATGATATGTATCATTGTATCAAGGATGCCGATACTCCTTGACAACGTATTGGCAATCCCTTGACAATGTGGTAGTGAGCCCTTGACAACAGCATGGGTAGTGGGTGGGCGGGAGTATTATGGACAGTGGGTGGGCGGGAGCATTATGGACAGTGGGAGGGAGGGAGCATTATGGACAGTGGGAGGGCGGGAGCATTATGGACAGTGGGAGGGAGGGAGCATTATGGACAGTGGGAGGGAGGGAGCATTATGGACAGTGGGAGGGAGGGAGCATTATGGACAGTGGGAGGGAGGGAGCATTATGGACAGCGGGAGGGAGGGAGCATTATGGACAGTGGGAGGAAGGGAGTATTATGGACAGTGGGAGGGAGGGAGCATTATGGACAGTGGGAGGGAGGGAGCATTATGGACAGTGGGAGGAAGGGAGCATTATGGACAGTGGGATGGAGGGAGCATTATGGACAGTGGGATGGAGGGAGCATTATGGACAGTGGGAGGAAGGGAGTATTATGGACAGTGGGATGGAGGGAGCATTATGGACAGTGGGATGGAGGGAGCATTATGGACAGTGGGAGGAAGGGAGCATTATGGACAGTGGGATGGAGGGAGCATTATGGACAGTGGGATGGAGGGAGCATTATGGACAGTGGGAGGAAGGGAGTATTATGGACAGTGGGATGGAGGGAGCATTATGGACAGTGGGAAGGAGAGAGTATTATGGACAGTGGGAGGGAGGGAGTATTATGGACAGTGGGATGGAGGGAGCATTATGGACAGTGGGAGGGAGGGAGTATTATGGACAGTGGGATGGAGGGAGCATTATGGACAGTAGGAGGGAGGGAGCATTATGGACAGTGGGAGGGAGGGAGCATTATGGACAGTGGGAGGGAGGGAGCATTATGGACAGTGGGAGGGAGGGAGCATTATGGACAGTGGGAGGGAGGGAGCATTATGGACAGTGGGAGGGAGGGAGCATTATGGACAGTGGGAGGGAGGGAGCATTATGGACAGTGGGAGGGAGGGAGCATTATGGACAGTGGGAGGGAGGGAGCATTATGGACAGTGGGAGGGAGGGAGCATTATGGACAGTGGGAGGGAGGGAGCATTATGGACAGTGGGAGGGAGGGAGCATTATGGACAGTGGGAGGGAGGGAGCATTATGGACAGTGGGAGGGAGGGAGCATTATGGACAGTGGGAGGGAGGGAGCATTATGGACAGTGGGAGGGAGGGAGCATTATGGACAGTGGGAGGGAGGGAGCATTATGGACAGTGGGAGGGAGGGAGCATTATGGACAGTGGGAGGAAGGGAGCATTATGGACAGTGGGAGGGAGGGAGCATTATGGACAGTGGGAGGGAGGGAGGGAGCTTTATGGACAGTGGGAGGGAGGGAGCATTATGGACAGTGGGAGGGAGGGAGCATTATGGACAGTGGGAGGGAGGGAGCATTATGGACAGTGGGAGGAAGGGAGCATTATGGACAGTGGGAGGGAGGGAGCATTATGACCAGTGGGAGGGAGGGAGCATTATGGACAGTGGGAGGGAGGGAGCATTATGGACAGTGGGATGGAGGGAGCATTATGGACAGTGGGAGGAAGGGAGCATTATGGACAGTGGGAGGGAGGGAGCATTATGGACAGTGGGAGGAAGGGAGCATGGACAGTGGGAGGGAGGGAGCATTATGGACAGTGGGAGGGAGGGAGCATTATGGACAGTGGGAGGGAGGGAGCATTATGGACAGTGGGAGGAAGGGAGCATGGACAGTGGGAGGGAGGGAGCATTATGGACAGTGGGAGGGAGGGAGCATTATGGACAGTGGGAGGGAGGGAGCATTATGGACAGTGGGAGGAAGGGAGCATTATGGACAGTGGGAGGAAGGGAGCATTATGGACAGTGGGAGGAAGGGAGCATTATGACCAGTGGGAGGGAGCCCCATGACCAGTGGGAGGGAGCCCCATGACCAGTGGGAGGGAGCCCCATGACCAGTGGGAGGGAGCCCCATGACCAGTGGGAGGGAGCCCCATGACCAGTGGGAGGGAGCCCCATGACCAGTGGGAGGGAGCCCCATGACCAGTGGGAGGGAGCCCCATGACCAGTGGGAGGGACCAGCACGCCACGAGCAAAAGGTGGCGGGGGAGGAAGGAGAATTACCCGGGAAAACGCGAGTTGACTTTGTGCGGCCCCAGCTTGCGCCGGCGGCAGGACTGGCCGCGTATAGTAAGAGAGAGATATTGATGTTACTAGATGGATATCCTCTCACTAGCATGTTGGGGGGGTTGTGGGGTTGGGGGAGGGGGTTGTGGGGTTGGGGGGAGAAGGGGGGTTGTGGAAGCTTTTCTATCATCAGGCAAAACTGGCGCAAAATAAAGGTGTAAAACGTCTGGTGTGGAGCCTTTTGTGAAGGTCCTGGGTGGTGAAGGACGGTGTTTACACCACCACTGGCCACACACCTGTCCCACACCTGTTATCTTACTGCACTTACCTCATCACTTCTCTCATTTCCTATTTCTTTCAAGTACCCCTTTCCTCACTCCCTCTCTCTCTCTCTCCCTCTCTCTCTCTCTCTCTCTCTCTCTCTCTCTCTCTCTCTCTCTCTCTCTCTCTCTCTCTCACACACACACACACACACATATTTCTATATAACATATTTTATATTTTTTACCCACGGGGATGTAATGGCTTCATTCGGTTTAAGATAAAAGAATGTGTAACAACAGAGGCAAGAATGTTATCATGAAGCAAGAATGTTATCATGAAGCAAGAATGTTATCATGGAGCAAGAAGGTTAACATGAAGCAAGAATGTTATCATGAAGCAAGAATGTTATCATGAAGCAAGAATGTTATCATGGAGCAAGAAGGTTATCATGAAGCAAGAATGTTATCATGAAGCAAGAATGTTATCATGAAGCAAGAATGTTATCATGAAGCAAGAAGGTTATCATGAAGCAAGAAGGTTATCATGAAGCAAGAAGGTTATCATGAAGCAAGAATGTTATCATGAAGCAAGAAGGTTATCATGAAGCAAGAATGTTATCATGAAGCAAGAAGGTTACCATGAAGCAAGAAGGTTATCATGAAGCAAGAAGGTTATCATGAAGCAAGAAGGTTATCATGAAGCAAGAAGGTTATCATGAAGCAAGAATGTTATCATGAAGCAAGAAGGTTATCAAGAAGCAAGAATGTTATCAAGAAGCAAGAATGTTATCATGAAGCAAGAATGTTATCATGAAGCAAGAAGGTTATCAAGAAGCAAGAATGTTATCATGAAGCAAGAATGTTATCATGAAGCAAGAGCAACTTTAGATAACAAAGAAATACATAATACAGCCCCCTTCAAGCACATATCTCCCAGCTATATATATATATATATATATATATATATATATATATATATATATATATATATATATATATATATATATATATATATATATATATATATATATATGTCGTACCTAGTAGCCAGAACTCACTTCTCAGTCTACTATTCAAGGCCCGATTTGCCTAATAAGCCAAGTTTTCCTGAATTAATATATTTACTATATTTTTTTTCTTATGAAATGATAAAGCAACCCTTTTCTCTATGTATGAGGTCAATTTTATGTTATTGGAGTTAAAATTAACGTAGATATATGACCGAACCTAACCAACCCTACCTAACCTAACCTAACCTATATTTATAGGTAAGGTTAGGTTAGGTAGCCAAAAAAAGCTAGGTTAGGTTAGGTTAGGTAGGTTAGGTAGACGAAAAAACATTAATTCATGAAAACTTGGCTTATTAGGCAAATCGGGCCTTGAATAGTAGGCTGAGAAGTGCGTTCTGGCTATTAGGTACGACATATATATATATATATATATATCTGTACACAGGCAATTACAGAAGACCAATACCGTCAATCTGGAGGTTATCTTGAGATGATATCGGGGCTTAGCGTCCCTGCGGCCCGGTCCTCGACCAGGCCTCCTTTTTGTTACACACCTCCAGGAAGCAGCCTGTAGCAGCTGTCTAACTCCCAGGTACCCATTTACTGCTAGGTGAACAGGTGCATCACGGTGAGAGAAACTCGCAAATCCTGGATGTCATATTTATAGGAGTAAAAAAAAGTCCAACATTAAATATGAAGAATCACGACTTCACTTCCGTGACATCACTCAGAACCACATCACCCCAGACATCACCAGATACTGACGTCACTACTGAGGTCTCTCCACCAACAATGACGTCACCACCGAGGGCTCCCCACCTACCCTCAGGATCAGAGGTTTACCCAAGTGCCTTACCCAGTGTCTGAGTGGCACTGTGTCTCCTTTTCCCTATGTCTGTTTGGCCCTATTCTCTTATGCTCTGTTTCAGTGCCCTCGCTGTTAAATGTTGTTAAAGATTCGCTACCTGGGACAAAAAGTTCCAAGTAGCACGGGCTATGGTGAGCCCGCAGTGCCTTTTACAGTGCCCTCGTCGCCTCACCCAATACGCCTTCGACTCTTTCACAAGTGAGTATTGAGCCCAAAATGTTACCTCGTGTATTCCGGCGTTGCCTTAAGATGCTCCGGAGAGACACGAAACGTTGTAGAAAATAAATACTTCAATAATTAATACAGTTTGTTTACTATGAATTTTGGTAACTTGATCGTTCTTCTTAATACTGATACTAAGAATTAGAAGCATAGAAAGCTCAAGCTATAAGACCAATATATATATATATATATATATATATATATATATATATATATATATATATATATATATATATATATATAGAGAGAGAGAGAGAGAGAGAGAGAGAGAGAGAGAGAGAGAGAGAGAGAGAGAGAGAGAGAGAGAGAGAGAGAGAGAGGGAGAGAGAGAGAGGGAGAGAGAGAGAGAGAGAGAGAGAGAGAGAGAGAGAGAGAGAGAGAGAGAGAGAGAGAGAGAGAGAGAGAGAGAGAGAGAGAGAGAGAGAGAGAGAGAGAGAGAGAGAGAGAGAGAGAGAGAGAGAGAGAGAGAGAGAGAGAGAGAGAGAGAGAGAGAGAGAGAGAGAGAGAGAGAGAGAGACAGAGAGACAGAGAGACAGAGAGAGAGAGAGAGAGAGAGAGAGAGAGAGAGAGAGACAGAGAGACAGAGAGAGAGAGAGAGAGAGAGAGAGAGAGAGAGAGAGAGAGAGAGAGAGAGAGAGAGAGAGAGAGAGAGAGAGGGAGAGAGAGAGAGAGAGAGAGAGAGAGAGAGAGAGAGAGAGAGAGAGAGAGAGAGAGAGAGACAGAGAGACAGAGAGACAGAGAGACAGAGAGAGAGAGAGAGAGAGGGAGAGAGAGAGAGAGAGAGAGAGAGAGAGAGAGAGAGAGAGAGAGAGAGAGAGAGAGAGTGAGAGAGAGAGAGAGAGAGAGAGAGAGAGAGAGAGAGAGAGAGAGAGAGAGAGAGAGAGAGAGAGAGAGAGAGAGAGAGAGAGAGAGAGACTATGGGTCCCTACACTTGCAATAGAGGTGGTACCCCTTTTAGGTTTTATATTTCTTGTAAACATATGTTGTTGAATATGACCGAAAGGGTAAGATTAATTATTTTAATCTTTTCAATATTTATTGTTTCTTATGTCGAGGGAAGTTGAAAAATTAACTCCCCAAAGTTCATTTTCATACTATATTATGGTCTGACACCTAGGGATGGCGTTTCGCAAGACACTCCATACATTTTCAAAGACAAATTTTTCATGCTCTAGCGGCGGTACAGGACGTGATTGAGATGAACATGTGAATGAATGGTATAATAGGTATTAATTGGCCATTAAATCCCTATGTTCATGCTTCTATTGTCTCTGTGTTGGTTCGGGGTCTTGAAGTGGGTAGAAAATAATTATGTGTTAACTGGTTGTTGATTGGTGGTCATGACGTTTTGATGTTTAGGGCTCCGCTGATGTCCAGTCTTCTATTGTCGCTCTATCTGTTGACAAAATTATACCATTACACCAAAGACAAACATTTGTCTTTGAAAATGTAAGGAGTGCCTTGCGAAACGCATCCCTGGGTGCCAGACCATAATATAGTATGAAAATGAACTTTGGAGAGTTAATTTTTCAACTTCCCTCGACAGTGAAGAAAAGCATAAGAAATATTGAGCAGATTCGTGTTAGAATCATTAATCTTATCCTTTCGGTCATATTCAACAACATATATATATATATATATATATATATATATATATATATATATATATATATATATATATATATATATATATATATATATATATATATATATATATATATATATCGTACCTAGTAGCCAGAACGCACTTCTCAGCCTACTATGCAAGGCCCGATTTGCCTAATAAGCCAAGTTTTCATGAATTAATTGTTTTTTCGACTACTTAACCTACCTAACCTAACCTAACCTAACTTTTTCGGCTACCTAACCTAACCTATAAAGATAGGTTAGGTTAGGTTAGGTAGGGTTGGTTGGGTTCGGTCATATATCTACGTTAATTTTAACTCCAATAAAAAAAATTGACCTCATACATAATGAAATGGGTAGCTTTATCATTCCTTAAGAAAAAAAATAGAGAAAATATATTAATTCAGGAAAACTTGGCTTATTAGGCGAATCGGGCCTTGCATAGTAGGCCGAGAAGTGCGTTCTGGCTACTAGGTACGACATATATATATATATATATATATATATATATATATATATATATATATATATATATATATATATAAGCCAAACCTGGCCTTACATGTGTCATCAGGAACAGATTAAAGGAATAAACTCCACATCAAACACCGCCCGTCATGAGCTTATTCAACTCCAACACATTCATTCACTAGCACTCTTATGGTTCAGTTGTGGCTTGTGTTACAACCATTCATTATAGTCCCTTCTACCGCTTGTTAGTGTGTTGTGGCTCCCAGCCCCACGTGTTTACCAGGTGTTGTGACTCCCAGCCTCACGTGTTTGTTTACCAGGTGTTGTGGCTCCCAGCCCCACGTGTTGTGGCTCCCAGCCCCACGTGTTTATCAGGTGTTGTGGCTCCCAGCCCCACGTGTTTGTTGACCAGGTGTTGTGGCTCCGAGGTGGAGGTGTTTATAGGGCAGGTGTTGTGGGAGCGGTGGGTTAAGAGGTGGGCGGGAGCCGGGGGTGGGGTGGAGAGTGAGGGCGAGGTGGGTGTAGTGGCAGTGGTTGGTGTCAGTCATGCTGCCAGACCAGAGGGCCGGAACAATGGGTCTTACCGTTGTGGTGGTGCTGTGGCAGGGGGAGAGAGAGAGAGAGAGAGAGAGAGAGAGAGAGAGAGAGAGAGAGAGAGAGAGAGAGAGAGAGAGAGAGAGAGAGAGAGAGAGAGAGAGAGAGAGAGAGAAACAGACAGACATACAGAGACAGAATCTTTAACAGAGATGGTAGTTAATAGATGGAATGCATTAGGCAGTGATGTGGTGGAGGCTGACTCCATACACAAGATTCAAATGTAGATATGATAAGAGTCCATTAGGCTCAGGAATCTGTACACCAGTTAATTGACGATTGAGAGGCGGGACCAAAGAGCCAAAGCTCAACCCCCGCAAGCACAACTAGGTGAGTAGAGAGAGAGAGAGAGAGAGAGAGAGAGAGAGAGAGAGAGAGAGAGAGAGAGAGAGAGAGAGAGAGAGAGAGAGAGAGAGAGAGAGAGAGAGAGAGAGAGAGAGAGAGAGAGAGAGAGGGAGAGAGGGAGAGAGAGAGAGAGCAAGGGGAGCATAGTGAGGGTGTACCCACTGCATCTCTTCACACTTTTACTCTTGACGGCTCATAACAATACAAAGTTTTTCTCTTCTCTTGCACCAATTAATGTATCTCGTTTTTGTCTGTTACAGCGTAACAGAGATTTAGTCAACGACTATTAGCATAGGGCTGTGTGTGTGTGTGAGTAATTACCTAGGTGTAATTACCTGAGTGTAGTTACAAGATGAGAGCTACGCTCATGGTGTCCCGTCTTCCCAGCACTCTTTGTCATGTAACGCTTTGAAACTACTGACGGTTTTGGCCTCCACCACCTTCTCACCTAACTTGTTCCAACCGTCTACCACTCTGTTTGCAGAAGTAAATGTTCTTATATTTCTCCGGCAGCTTTATTTCGTTAGCTTAAATCTATGACCTTTTGTTCTTGAAGTTCCGGGTCTCAGGAATTCTTCCCTATCAATTTTATCGATTCCTGTTACTATTTTCTACGTAGTGATCATATCGCCTCTTTTTGTAGGCACCTCGCACAATGTTCTTAATGTGGTCCTCAGGTGATAGTTTTCTATCTAAAACCACCCTTAGATCTCTTTCTTTATCAGAGTTCTTTAAAGATTTCTCAAATAATTTATTTGTAGTGGGGTCTGTGATCTCCTATTCCGCATTCCATAACATGGCATTTATTCACAATAAATTCTTATCTTCTCTGTAATCTTAGCATTATCAGCAAGCATGTTCATATAATTCTGTATTCCATCTGGTAGATCGTTTATGTAGACAATGAACATTACCGGTGCAAGAACTGAACCCTGTGGTACTCCACTTGTGACATTTCTCCAGTCCAATACATTGCCTCTGATTACTGCCCTCATTTTTCTGTCAGAACATTTGTCATCCATCTTAGAAGCCTCCCTGCCCCCCAACCCCTCCAATATGTTCCAGTTTCCAGAACAACCTCTTATGTGAAACACTGTCGAAAACCTTTTATAGGTCCAGATAGATGCATTCAACCCAACCATCTCTTTCCTATAAAATCTCTGTGGCTCGATCACAGAAACTGAGTAAATTCGTTACTCAGGATCTTCCAGATCGAAAACCATACTATCTGATATTATATCGTTTTTCTCCAGGTGTTCTACCCACTTAGTTTTAATTATTTTTTCCAATATTTTGACTATTACACTTGTCAATGATACCGGTCTATAATTGAGTGGGTCTTCCCTGCTGCCACTTTTGTAGATTGGAACTACGTTAGCCTTTTTCCACACATCTGCTACGACTCCTGTACACAGGGATGCCTGAAAAATCAGTTGAAGTGGAATGCTGATGGAATGAAGTGCTGAATGCTGAATGAAAGTTGATGGCACCAGACAAAGAGACGAGCTCAGCGGACAAGGAAACAAACTCTGCAGAAAAGGAGATCTTGCCATAGTCGCTGAAATCAAGAGACCTGTGAGAGTACTAACCAATCAGGGAAGAGTCGTCAAGTTTCTGTGGATCCCTTCCCATGTTGGAATCTGTGGAAATGAACAAGCTGATGTGCTGGCTGCTGAAGGAGACCATATTGAATACGTCATACCCAAGACTCTACTACAAATTAGAGGTATTGTCAGGCAACATCACCGTGACAAGGTAACTGAGGAAAGGAGGATAGAAGAACACACCAGTGAGTCTGTACGATGGTACAACATGGTTGCTGCTATCAATCCCAATCATTATGGACGAAGAGGAGGTGGACGCGGGAGAGAATCAGTAATAGCAAGAATCCATCTTGGATACAAATATCCATGGAGATTCGGGACGAAAGCATCAGTTGAGCAGCGGAGTTGCAGAGTCTGTGGTGAGAGTGATGACACCGCCTTGACCACTACCTGAGAGTGTAGACATCTAAGACTCAATAGAAATATGTGTAGAATAATAAGCCCCACATTGTTTAGGTTAGGAAAATACTATTTGTCAAATATAGATACTGTTCTTAAAAGATTCCCTCATTTTGCACCCGCAAGATAACGTAAGATTTTAAGGGTTGACGAATGTTAATCTTCTTGTTTAAGAAGCTGTTCACTTGAGACAGTTAAGCAAATCCCAGCTGTGTCTGGGTACAAGTGACAGGATGAACTATCCACCTGGTTTTCTTCCTATTGGGGAGTGTTGTACATGCTGCTATAACGTTGTGTCCACTCACAGGATGAGTGACGCTACCCAATACTGTCACTATAGCGGTGTGTCCACTCACAGGATGAGTGACGCTACCCAATACTGTCACTATAGCGGTGTGTCCACTCACAGGATGAGTGGCGCTGCCCAATACTGTCACTATGGCGGTGTGTCCACTCACAGGATGAGTGGTGCTGCCCAATACTGTCACTATGGCGGTGTGTCCACTCACAGGATGAGTGGCGCTGCCCAATACTGTCACTATGGCGGTGTGTCCACTCACAGGATGAGTGATGCTGCCCAATACTGTCACTATGGCGGTGTGTCCACTCACAGGATGAGTGGCGCTGCCCAATACTGTCACTATGGCGGTGTGTCCACTCACAGGATGAGTGGTGCTGCCCAATACTGTCACTATGGCGGTGTGTCCACTCACAGGATGAGTGACGCTGCCCAATACTGTCATCATGGCGGTGTGCCCACTCACAGAATGAGTGACGCTGCCCAATACTGTCACTATGGCGGTGTGTCTACTCACAGGATGAGTGACGCTGCCCAATACTGTCACTATGGCGGTGTGTCCACTCACAGGATGAGTGGTGCTGCCCAATACTGTCACTATGGCGGTGTGAGTCCACTCACAGGATGAGTGGCGCTGCCCAATACTGTCACTATGGCGGTGTGTCCACTCACAGGATGAGTGGTGCTGCCCAATACTGTCACTATGGCGGTGTGTCCACTCACAGGATGAGTGGCGCTGCCCAATACTGTCACTATGGCGGTGTGTCCACTCACAGGATGAGTGGTGCTGCCCAATACTGTCACTATGGCGGTGTGTCCACTCACAGGATGAGTGACGCTGCCCAATACTGTCATCATGGCGGTGTGCCCACTCACAGAATGAGTGACGCTGCCCAATACTGTCACTATGGCGGTGTGTCTACTCACAGGATGAGTGACGCTGCCCAATACTGTCACTATGGCGGTGTGTCCACTCACAGGATGAGTGGTGCTGCCCAATACTGTCACTATGGCGGTGTGAGTCCACTCACAGGATGAATGGCGCTGCCCAATACTGTCACTATGGCGGTGTGTCCACTCACAGGATGAGTGGTGCTGCCCAATACTGTCACTATGGCGGTGTGTCCACTCACAGGATGAGTGGCGCTGCCCAATACTGTCACTATGGCGGTGTGTCCACTCACAGGATGAGTGGTGCTGCCCAATACTGTCACTATGGCGGTGTGTCCACTCACAGGATGAGTGACGCTGCCCAATACTGTCATCATGGCGGTGTGTCCACTCACAGGATGAGTGGCGCTGCCCAATACTGTCACTATGGCGGTGTGTCCACTCACAGGATGAGTGACGCTGCCCAGTATTGTCACTATGGCGGTGTGTCCACTCACAGGATGAGTGACGGTGCCCAATTAACTTCACCCTCGGGGCAAAATTAAAAACATAAAAAAATGAATGCAGCAGACAAAGACGGTAGCTCATCAGCAGACAAATGCAGGAAGCAAGCAGCCACCGCCAGCGTTGACCTGACTGACTGACACCAGCCCTGACACGCAGACCCACAGACACCCCAGCAGACCCCAACCCTGTCCGAAACCTTCCCCAACCACAACCTGTCGTCGCCTTTCTGGCCTTGAGTGCCGCAGCAAACCCCCAAGCCCCCCCCCCCCCCCCAGGTGAAGGTAGGTGCAGGCGGCAAGCTTCCCTGACCCGATACGAAGCAATAATCCCCTGGTAAGATCACCCCGTGGCGGACCTTGCGGGGGAAAGTAAGTCAGTGGTAAGACATGCGAACAAGCTGGGCCACACCGGATGGGTCGTCTCAGATGTCACCCAGAGCCTTGCAAACACCTCGGCCAGACCCGTTTGCTCTCCCGACTTTCTCTCACTTTCTCTCCTCATGTCTCCCTCACTCTCACTCTCTCCCTACATGGATGGTCACACACAAGATAATGAACATGTTTACCAACAAACTCACCGAGCAATGTATAAGTACATGTATTAATATGTTCAATATTATTCCTAACCTAAATAGTTTGCTCCCTACACAAAGTTGCGCTCACACAAAATTACCAACTAAATCTCTCTTAAAAAAATCGTGTATGTCTTCAGACCTAAACTTGTCAATGATCAAAATTATATATATATATATATATATATATATATATATATATATATATATATATATATATATATATATATATATATATATATATATATATTATTAAATATGACCGAAAAAGTAAGATTAATAATTCTAACACGAATTTTCTCAATCTTTCGTACATTTCTTTTCACTGTTGGAGGTAAATCAAAAATCAATTCTCCAAAATTCATTTTTATTTCTAGTCTGACGCGACACGAGCGCGTTTCGTAAAACTTATTACATTTTCAAAGACTTTAGTTCACAGATACACAACTGAATAGAACTTACGCATCTCCGATTTTATATCTACATTTGAGTGAGGTGGAAGGGGTGATGTGGCATTAACACAAGACAGAACAAGATGTGGCATTAATAGGGTATTAATTTCATCAACACAAGACAGAACAAGAAGTGGTATTAATAGGGTATTAATTTCATCAACACAAGACAGAACACGAAACAATGGATATTGAATAGAAGTGTTTGTAGAAAGCCTATTGGTCCATATTTCTTGATGCTTCTATATTGGAGCGGAGTCTTGAGGTGGGTTCTACCCACCTCAAGACTCCGCTCCAACTAACTAAAGAACTAAACTTTGTGAACTAAAGTCTTTGAAAATGTAATAAGTTTTACGAAACGCGCTCGTGTCGCGTCAGACTAGAAATAAAAATGAATTTTGGAGAATTGATTTTTGATTTACCTCCAACAGTGAAAAGAAATGTACGAAAGATTGAGAAAATTCGTGTTAGAATTATTAATCTTACTTTTTCGGTCATATTTAATAATATATGTCTACAGGAAAGACTGCTACCAAAATATACTAATATATATATATATATATATATATATATATATATATATATATATATATATATATATATATGTATATATATATATTCTTCGGATTTATAGTCCTGAGGTTCCGGGTTCGATCCCCGGTGGAGGCGGAGACAAATGGGTAAAATGTTTTTTTCACCCTGATGCCTCTGTTACCTAAAAGTAAATAGGTACCTGGGAGTTAGACAGACGCTATGGGCTGCTTCCTGGGGGGTTGTAACAAAACGGAGGCCAGGTCGAGGACCGGGCCGCGGGGACGCAAAACCCCGAAATCATCTCAAGATAACCTCAAGATGTTTATTTTTGATTAAAAGGTAGATATTTTCCTCATATATGATGCCTTGGTATAGAACACAAGGCCTACTGTTATGTCTCTCTCTCTCTCTCTCTCTCTCTCTCTCTCTCTCTCTCTCTCTCTCTCTCTCTCTCTCTCTCTCTCTCTCTCTCTCTCTCTCTCTCTCTCTCTCTATGTCTCTCTCTCTCTCTCTCTCTCTCTATGTCTCTCTCTCTCTCTATGTCTCTCTCTCTGTCTGTCTCTCTCTGTCTGTCTCTCTCTCTGTCTGTCTGTCTGTCTGTCTGTCTGTCTGTCTGTCTGTCTGTCTCACTCTCTCTCTCTCTCTCTCTCTCTCTCTCTCTCTCTCTCTCTCTCTCTCTCTCTCTCTGTCTCTCTCTCTCTCTCTCTCTCTCTCTCTCTCTCTCCCCCTATCCGTCCTTCCCTCCCTCTGTCTTTCCATCTCTTTCCCTCCAATTACACGTAATAATGCCAGCATCGTTAAACAAACAGGCAACATACACTCGCCCGTGCATGACTGAGCAAAGACAAGCAACAAAATTATGCAACAATTAGTCAACAAAGAGGGAGCACCTGGAAGAGAAATATGGAACAGCTACACAATAGTGTGTGGAGCAGGAGGGACGGAGAGGGAGGGAGAGAGGGAGAGAGAGAGAGAGAGAGAGAGAGAGAGAGAGAGAGAGAGAGAGAGAGAGAGAGAGAGAGAGAGAGAGAGAGAGAGAGAGAGAGAGAGAGAGAGAGAGAGAGTTAGTTACATGGAAGGGGTGGATGGGGTGGGGCGGGGGCATGTATATGTAAGTGCCTTTGATATGTAATTTACAAGAGGACGGGACGACCGCGTGGAATAGACATATGGAACGGGTCCATCATGATAGCTGTAACGTGCAGAGGGAAGGGTGAGAGCAAAAAGATACTCATGGAAAAGGGGGGGGGGGGGGGGTATACTCATCACCTCATCACTATCATTACCAGTCATAATCACCACCACCTCTTCACCCGTACATCCTTTTTTTCTTGCTTCTTTCAAATCTCCCGCATTTTTCTAATCCTTTTCTTTATCGCGAGTTTTATCTCCCCATTCCTTTTTTTCCCTCCCATCCTTCTCCTTCATTCATCCTCACAAATCACCTCAAGATATGATGATCGGAGGACTTAATCCGGGCCATAAAGAGCTTCCAATACCAACAGGCAACTCTTCATCTGATGAACTTTTGACTTCCTCACAACTTTGATCTTTAATCACAGCACAAACATTAACTTTGATTTGACACAGTGACTTCCTCACAACTTTGATCTTTAATCACAGCACAAACATTAACTTTGATTTGACACAGTGACTTCCTCACAACTTTGATCTTTGATCACAGCACAAACATTAACTTTGATTTGACACAGTGACTTCCTCACAACTTTGATCTTTGATCACAGCACAAACATTAACTTTGATTTGACACATTGACTTCCTCACAACTTTGATCTTTGATCACAGCACAAACATTAACTTTGATTTGACACAGTGACTTCATCACAACTTTGGTCTTTAATCACAGCACAAACATTAACTTTGATTTGACACAGTGACTTCCTCACAACTTTGATCTTTGATCACAGCACAAACATTAACTTTGATTTGACACAGTGACTTCCTCACAACTTTGATCTTTGATCACAGCACAAACATTAACTTTGATTTGACACATTGACTTCCTCACAACTTTGATCTTTGATCACAGCACAAACATTAACTTTGATTTGACACAGTGACTTCATCACAACTTTGATCTTTAATCACAGCACAAACATTAACTTTGATTTGACACAGTGACTTCATCACAACTTTGATCTTTGATCACAGCACAAACATTAACTTTGATTTGACACAGTGACTTCATCACAACTTTGATCTTTAATCACAGCACAAACATTAACTTTGATTTGACACATTGACTTCATCACAACTTTGGTCTTTAATCACAGCACAAACATTAACTTTGATTTGACACAGTGACTTCCTCACAACTTTGATCTTTGATCACAGCACAAACATTAACTTTGATTTGACACATTGACTTCATCACAACTTTGGTCTTTGATCACAGCACAAACATTAACTTTGATTTGACACATTGACTTCATCACAACTTTGATCTTTGATCACAGCACAAACATTAACTTTGATTTGACACATTGACTTCATCACAACTTTGATCTTTAATCACAGCACAAACATTAACTTTGATTTGACACATTAACTTCATCACAACTTTGATCTTTGATCACAGCACAAACATTAACTTTGATTTGACACAGTGACCTCACCGCAACTCCCGCATGTCTCTCCTGTCACCCTCACTTCCAGCAGCGTAGAGTTTACTTCATACAATAATGTGCCATAAACAATATTGTCAGTACACTCACGATCACAAGTGCAGCCAGTGAGAAAGATGTCGACAAAATACACGCAGACGTCTTGATACAAGTCCCCCTGGGAGCCGTTGACAGTAGGCCTTTAACATTATGGCTCTTCAAGGAGAAGAAAGAATCAGGACTAAGCCCATCTGTCACGTATCATTTGCACAGATGAATATAGAAGTAAACTTGGTATGTGACAGCTTCACATATGCGACAGCTTCACATATGCAACAGCTTCACGTATGTGACAGCTTCACGTATGTGACATTTCACATATGCGACAGCTTCACATATGTGACAGCTTCACGTATGTGACAGCTTCACATATGCGACAGCTTCACATATGTGACAGCTTCACGTATGTAACAGCTTCACATATGTGACAGCTTCACATGTGACAGCTTCACGTATGTGACAACTTCACATATGCGACAGCTTCACATATGTGACAGCTTCACGTATGTGACAGCTTCACGTATGTGACAGCTTCACATGCTACTCAGACGGAGCAGTAGGCCAGCACACACATACAAGAAACTGGAGCTGCTGCAGTTAAGGCACAAAATTCTATTGTTATTTGGAAACTGTCAACTTTACAAACAGATGCTAGCCATTCAAACGGCTTTGGAACACACCCTACCAATCTTCATGAGGTTATCTTGCGATGATTTCGGGACTTATCGTCTCCGCGGCCCGGTCCTCGACCAGACCTCCTTTTTGTTACACAGGAAGCAGCCCGTAGCAGCTGTGTAAGTCCCTGGTACCTATTTACTGCTAGATGAACAGGGGGGCATCAGGGGTGAAAGAAACTGTGCCCATTTGTTTCCGCCTCCACCGGGAATCGAACCCGGAACCTCAGGACTACGAATCCCGAGCGCTGTCCACTCAGCCGTCAGGCCCCCCGTGTAGTACAGATTAAGAAAATAAGTAGAAAACAGAAGATGCAGTGACCATAATGCATAGAGAGAGAGAGAGAGAGAGAGAGAGAGAGAGAGAGAGAGAGAGAGAGAGAGAGAGAGAGAGAGAGAGAGAGAGAGAGAGAGAGAGAGAGAGAGAGAGAGAGATAAAGCTGTACAGGCTCAAGCACACTCCGTCGGCAGGAGACCCCCCCCCCCCCCACACCGACTTAACAAGATTACAAAGCAAGCAGGACCGTAGAACAGTAATTAAGCTGCCTCAACACGCGAACTTGAGCTTAAGCTGTCCAGCGGAAGCTTAAGACACTTGCACTCATCACCCCCCCCCCCTCACTACACTCTCCCACTCATCAACCACCCGCCCTCCACACACACACACACACACACACACACACACACACACACACACACACACACACACACACACACACACACACACACACACACACACACACACACACGCACAGGAAACTTTCAGAACATTATATACCACATATGTCAGACCAATCCTGGAGTATGCGGCACCAGCATGGAGTCCATATCTAGTCAAGCATAAGACTAAACTGGAAAAGGTTCAAAGGTTTGCCACCAGACTAGTACCCGAGCTGAGAGGTATGAGCTACGAGGAGAGACTACGGGAATTAAACCTCACTTCGTTGGAAGACAGAAGATTTAGGGGGGACATGATCACCACATTCAAGATTCTGAAGGGAATCGATAGGGTAGATAAAAACAGGCTATTTAACACAAGGGGAACACGCACTAGGGGACACATGTGGAAACTTGAGTGCCCAAATGAGCCACAGAGATATTAGAAAGAACTTTTTTAGTGTCAGAGTGGTTGACAAATGGAATGCATTAGGGGGTGATGTGGTGGAGGCTGACTCCATACACAGTTTCAAGTGTAGATATGATAGAGCCCAATAGGCTCAGGAGTCTGTACACCTCTTGATAGACGGTTGAGAGGCGGGACCAAAGAGCCAGAGCTCAACCCCCGCAGGCACAATTAGGTGAGCACAATTAGGTGAGTACATCAGGTACTGCAAAATTAAAGACAATTTTTACAACAGAATTTCTGTTGACCAACAGTACCAGAGGAGACGTGGCACTGCTGGCCAACAGAAATTATAGCGTTGAAAAGCTTTCCTTTAAGAGAGACAAACAACAACAAGAACACGACCTTCATGGCGGTATAATCATTCCCTTGGAGGGTTGTGAAAGTGAGGTGGATGTGACCTGTGCTCTACAACCCTCCCCGCCCCCCCCCCCATAACCAAAGATCGGGGACAAGATACCACATTACAGAGCGTGCACAAAGGTCCTCTAGCTCACAGGCTGAGAACTAGGCTCCTGGTAATGAGAGACTTCAATCATGGCCAAATTGACTGGAAATAATAGCTCCAAGAGGAGCAGACATGGAGAACAAAGTTTGTAGAAGTTGTTGAGAGTAACTTCCTGATACAATATGAGGCAACAGGGAGAAGGGAGGTGGTGGCTAACCCGTCAGGCTTAAACCAGGCTGGTTTAAGCCTGTTTAATGGTGGCTAACCTGTAAAGACCTGGTCTTTACAGATAATGAGATGGACATTGACACCATGCACCATGGAAGGTCAAGAGGAGCCAGTGACCACTGTGTTAAGTTTTTGAATATATACTTGACTCCCACTCAAGCTAAAGAAATTGGCTGGTGTATCGGGGAGAATCCTCAGGATGGCGGGAGTGAACGTATTTGGAAGGAGGCAAAGGGCTACCGTGATAACGGAGATATCTATCTTTGCAGATATCTCTGATAAACTAACTAGAAGAATTAAGACAAATAGGGATTATGCTAACGTGTAAACTCATGAAGACACACACTCAAATGCAAAGTTTTGAGGATTGGAAAGCAGAGGTAAACAGCAGTGACGGATGGATGGGAGACACCTTCTTTCCTACCCAGAGAGTGCCTTTCTGGACCCAGAGAGTGCCTTTCTGGACCCAGAGAGTGCCTTTCTGGACCCAGAGAGTGCCTTTCTGGACCCAGAGAGTGCCTTTCTGTACCCAGAGAGTGCCTTTCTGGACCCAGAGAGTGCCTTTCTGTACCCAGAGAGTGCCTTTCTGGACCCAGAGAGTGCCTTTCTGTACCCAGAGAGTGCCTTTCTGGACCCAGAGAGTGCCTTTCTGGACCCAGAGAGTGCCTTTCTGGACCCAGAGAGTGCCTTTCTGGACCCAGAGAGTGCCTTTCTGTACCCAGAGAGTGCCTTTCTGGACCCAGAGAGTGCCTTTCTGTACCCAGAGAGTGCCTTTCTGGACCCAGAGAGTGCCTTTCTGTACCCAGAGAGTGCCTTTCTGGACCCAGAGAGTGCCTTTCTGTACCCAGAGAGTGCCTTTCTGGACCCAGAGAGTGCCTTTCTGTACCCAGAGAGTGCCTTTCTGGACCCAGAGAGTGCCTTTCTGGACCCAGAGAGTGCCTTTCTGGACCCAGAGAGTGCCTTTCTGGACCCAGAGAGTGCCTTTCTGGACCCAGAGAGTGCCTTTCTGGACCCAGAGAGTGCCTTTCTGGACCCAGAGAGTGCCTTTCTGGACCCAGAGAGTGCCTTTCTGGACCCAGAGAGTGCCTTTCTGGACCCAGAGAGTGCCTTTCTGGACCCAGAGAGTGCCTTTCTGTACCCAGAGAGTGCCTTTCTGGACCCAGAGAGTGCCTTTCTGGACCCAGAGAGTGCCTTTCTGTACCCAGAGAGTGCCTTTCTGTACCCAGAGAGTGCCTTTCTGGACCCAGAGAGTGCCTTTCTGTACCCAGAGAGTGCCTTTCTGGACCCAGAGAGTGCCTTTCTGGACCCAGAGAGTGCCTTTCTGTACCCAGAGAGTGCCTTTCTGTACCCAGAGAGTGCCTTTCTGGACCCAGAGAGTGCCTTTCTGTACCCAGAGAGTGCCTTTCTGGACCCAGAGAGTGCCTTTCTGTACCCAGAGAGTGCCTTTCTGTACCCAGAGAGTGCCTTTCTGTACCCAGAGAGTGCCTTTCTGGACCCAGAGAGTGCCTTTCTGGACCCAGAGAGTGCCTTTCTGTACCCAGAGAGTGCCTTTCTGTACCCAGAGAGTGCCTTTCTGTACCCAGAGAGTGCCTTTCTGGACCCAGAGAGTGCCTTTCTGTACCCAGAGAGTGCCTTTCTGGACCCAGAGAGTGCCTTTCTGGACCCAGAGAGTGCCTTTCTGGACCCAGAGAGTGCCTTTCTGGACCCAGAGAGTGCCTTTCTGGACCCAGAGAGTGCCTTTCTGGACCCAGAGAGTGCCTTTCTGGACCCAGAGAGTGCCTTTCTGGACCCAGAGAGTGCCTTTCTGGACCCAGAGAGTGCCTTTCTGGACCCAGAGAGTGCCTTTCTGTACCCAGAGAGTGCCTTTCTGGACCCAGAGAGTGCCTTTCTGGACCCAGAGAGTGCCTTTCTGTACTCAGAGAGTGCCTTTCTGTACCCAGAGAGTGCCTTTCTGGACCCAGAGAGTGCCTTTCTGGACCCAGAGAGTGCCTTTCTGGACCCAGAGAGTGCCTTTCTGTACCCAGAGAGTGCCTTTCTGGACCCAGAGAGTGCCTTTCTGGACCCAGAGAGTGCCTTTCTGGACCCAGAGAGTGCCTTTCTGTACCCAGAGAGTGCCTTTCTGGACCCAGAGAGTGCCTTTCTGGACCCAGAGAGTGCCTTTCTGGACCCAGAGAGTGCCTTTCTGGACCCAGAGAGTGCCTTTCTGGACCCAGAGAGTGCCTTTCTGTACCCAGAGAGTGCCTTTCTGGACCCAGAGAGTGCCTTTCTGGACCCAGAGAGTGCCTTTCTGGACCCAGAGAGTGCCTTTCTGGACCCAGAGAGTGCCTTTCTGGACCCAGAGAGTGCCTTTCTGGACCCAGAGAGTGCCTTTCTGGACCCAGAGAGTGCCTTTCTGGACCCAGAGAGTGCCTTTCTAGACCCAGAGAGTGCCTTTCTGGACCCAGAGAGTGCCTTTCTGGACCCAGAGAGTGCCTTTCTGTACCCAGAGAGTGCCTTTCTGGACCCAGAGAGTGCCTTTCTGGACCCAGAGAGTGCCTTTCTGGACCCAGAGAGTGCCTTTCTGTACCCAGAGAGTGCCTTTCTGTACCCAGAGAGTGCCTTTCTGGACCCAGAGAGTGCCTTTCTGGACCCAGAGAGTGCCTTTCTGGACCCAGAGAGTGCCTTTCTGGACCCAGAGAGTGCCTTTCTGGACCCAGAGAGTGCCTTTCTGGACCCAGAGAGTGCCTTTCTGGACCCAGAGAGTGCCTTTCTGGACCCAGAGAGTGCCTTTCTGTACCCAGAGAGTGCCTTTCTGGACCCAGAGAGTGCATTTCTGGACCCAGAGAGTGCCTTTCTGTACCCAGAGAGTGCCTTTCTGTACCCAGAGAGTGCCTTTCTGTACCCAGAGAGTGCCTTTCTGTACCCAGAGAGTGCCTTTCTGGACCCAGAGAGTGCCTTTCTGTACCCAGAGAGTGCCTTTCTGGACCCAGAGAGTGCCTTTCTGGACCCAGAGAGTGCCTTTCTGGACCCAGAGAGTGCCTTTCTGGACCCAGAGAGTGCCTTTCTGTACCCAGAGAGTGCCTTTCTGTACCCAGAGAGTGCCTTTCTGTACCCAGAGAGTGCCTTTCTGTACCCAGAGAGTGCCTTTCTGTACCCAGAGAGTGCCTTTCTGTACCCAGAGAGTGCCTTTCTGTACCCAGAGAGTGCCTTTCTGTACCCAGAGAGTGCCTTTCTGTACCCAGAGAGTGCCTTTCTGTACCCAGAGAGTGCCTTTCTGTACCCAGAGAGTGCCTTTCTGGACCCAGAGAGTGCCTTTCTGTACCCAGAGAGTGCCTTTCTGTACCCAGAGAGTGCCTTTCTGTACCCAGAGAGTGCCTTTCTGTACCCAGAGAGTGCCTTTCTGTACCCAGAGAGTGCCTTTCTGTACCCAGAGTGCCTTTCTGTACCCAGAGAGTGCCTTTCTGTACCCAGAGAGTGCCTTTCTGTACCCAGAGAGTGCCTTTCTGTACCCAGAGAGTGCCTTTCTGGACCCAGAGAGTGCCTTTCTGTACCCAGAGAGTGCCTTTCTGGACCCAGAGAGTGCCTTTCTGGACCCAGAGAGTGCCTTTCTGGACCCAGAGAGTGCCTTTCTGGACCCAGAGAGTGCCTTTCTGGACCCAGAGAGTGCCTTTCTGGACCCAGAGAGTGCCTTTCTGTACCCAGAGAGTGCCTTTCTGTACCCAGAGAGTGCCTTTCTGGACCCAGAGAGTGCCTTTCTGTACCCAGAGAGTGCCTTTCTGGACCCAGAGAGTGCCTTTCTGGACCCAGAGAGTGCCTTAGAAAGACCAGGGAGGCTCATATGACCATAATAATGCCAGCAAGACATGCCATACTTGCCAAAGTTCGTGCATCCTTTACGAACTTAGACACAGGAGCCTTCACGATCCTCTAACCCCATCCCATATGAGAGCAACTCTTGAATATGCATCACCGGCATGGAACCCTCACCTGAAAGAGGACAAGGCACATTTAAACACGGTGCAGATAAGAGCAACGAGGTTCATACCAGATCTGATACAAAATGTTAACTACAAATATGATAAAAATGGGAAGTAAGTCATGACAATAATGCAAAGACAATGGGAAGGTGTGGCTAGGAAGCTTGCTCGTTTCTGCAAGGTCTGAGTGGGTGCCCAGAAAGGCACTCTCTGGGCACAGAAAGGCTCTCTGGGCACAGAAAGGCACTCTGGGTACAGAAAGGCACTCTGGGTACAGAAAGGCACTCTGGGTACAGAAAGGCACTCTGGGTCCAGAAAGGCACTCTGGGTACAGAAAGGCACTCTCTGGGTCCAGAAAGGCACTCTCTGGGTCCAGAAAGGCACTCTCTGGGTCCAGAATGGAACTCTTTGAGTACAGAAAGGCACTCTCTGATCACTCTGTTTACTTCACCCAGTCAGTACTCACACTCATGCTTCTGAGTTGAGGAAGCCAAGGCTACCAGAACAAACTGCAGGAACTAACCCTCCACTTGCTGGAGGATAGAACAGAGAGAGAAATGATCACAACATGAAAAATACTCAAGAGGAGAGAGAGAGAGAGAGAGATACTCCCACAACAGGGCACTTACTGACCTAACTATAAATAGGCCACAGGGACACTAGAACACACTTGTCACAGAAGACAAGCAGTGGAGTGAACACGGGAGTACGATTGAACAAGCGATATCCTTACGAAGCCGACTGACCAAGCGATATCCTTACGAAGTCGACTGACCAAGCGATATCCTTACGAAGTTGACTGAACATGCGATATCCTTACGAAGTTGACTGAACATGCGATATCCTTACGAAGCCGACTGACCAAGCGATATCCTTACGAAGTCGACTGACCAAGCGATATCCTTACAAAGTCGACTGACCAAGCGATATCCTTACGAAGTTGACTGACCAAGCGATATCCTTACGAAGCCGACTGACCAAGCGATATCCTTACGAAGTCGACTGACCAAGCGATATCCTTACGAAGCCGACTGACCAAGCGATATCCTTACGAAGTCGACTGAACAAGCGATATCCTTACGAAGCCGACTGACCAAGCGATATCCTTACGAAGTCGACTGACCAAGCGATATCCTTACGAAGCCGACTGACCAAGTGATATCCTTACGAAGCCGACTGACCAAGCGATATCCTTACGAAGTTGACTGACCAAGCGATATCCTTACAATGTCGACTGACCAAGCGATATCCTTACGAAGTCGACTGACCAAGCGATATCCTTACGAAGTCGACTGACCAAGCGATATCCTTACAAAGCCGACTGACCAAGCGATATCCTTACGAAGTCGACTGACCAAGCGATATCCTTACAAAGCCGACTGACCAAGCGATATCCTTACAAAGCCGACTGACCAAGCGATATCCTTACGAAGTCGACTGACCAAGCGATATCCTTACGAAGCCGACTGACCAAGCGATATCCTTACGAAGTCGACTGAACAAGCGATATCCTTACGAAGCCGACTGACCAAGCGATATCCTTACGAAGTCGACTGACCAAGCGATATCCTTACGAAGCCGACTGACCAAGTGATATCCTTACGAAGCCGACTGACCAAGCGATATCCTTACGAAGTTGACTGACCAAGCGATATCCTTACAATGTCGACTGACCAAGCGATATCCTTACGAAGTCGACTGACCAAGCGATATCCTTACGAAGTCGACTGACCAAGCGATATCCTTACAAAGCCGACTGACCAAGCGATATCCTTACGAAGTCGACTGACCAAGCGATATCCTTACAAAGCCGACTGACCAAGCGATATCCTTACAAAGCCGACTGACCAAGCGATATCCTTACGAAGTCGACTGACCAAGCGATATCCTTACGAAGTCGACTGACCAAGCGATATCCTTACGAAGTCGACTGACCAAGCGATATCCTTACGAAGCCGACTGACCAAGCGATATCCTTACGAAGCCGACTGACCAAGCGATATCCTTACGAAGTTGACTGACCAAGCGATATCCTTACGAAGCCGACTGACCAAGCGATATCCTTACGAAGCCGACTGAATCTTTTTTCTACGTTTGTGCACATGACCTCTTACACCCTCAGCTTTCACACGACCCTTGCGGCCACACCTTATACAGAGCCAAGGCCCCCCCCCCCCCCACGTTGAGAGGAACACCACCTCTCTTCCGATCAGCGAGGTTAATAAGAGACGCGGCGTCCGCAACCTGTCCTCTTAAAAAGAACGTCGCTTTTGGCTGTTTGCCCGTATGGCTGAATATGGACGTAATTAGAAAATGAAAAGAA
>NC_091211.1:20955689-20965689 GCF_040958095.1 Procambarus clarkii
GTAGCCCTTATATATTCCCCTACTGAACACCCCCTCCCCCACCTCTCTTGCACCGGACTTCAGGTAAACACCAGCTTCCCCCCCCCCCCTCTCTCCCCCCCCCTCTCTCTCTCTCTCTCTCTCTCTCTCAGTCTCACATCCTTCCTCTCTCTCTGATACTCACTGTCCTTGTTTATGAACTGCCTCGTCTTCAGACCTAGTTCGTCGCGTTCCTTTTTTTCCGCAAACGACCAGTTCGTTGTAAACGGCAAGACCCCGTCGATAATGGAGGAACAAGATCAATCATTATAAATGCGAAGTATTAGTATAAATTAGAGCATCGAAATATTGACGTTTTCTGTTCATTGGTCTCAGGATGTTCTGTAGGTTGCGCTGAGTTTGTACGTGTTCGGTTAGTCAAACCGTTGCATGTTTTTACGGAGTGGCAAATCAAGAAAGAAAGGTCCGATTTGCCAGTATGATCACATGTTTGGTATGTTTTATTTGGCGGTGGAATAACAGCTCACAGATCCTAATCACTCTACACACTAAATACTTCCGTCGGCAAACTAAGATGCTGTAGTAATGAGGGGCCAGATTCACGAAAGCACTTACGCAAGCACTAATGAACCTGTACATCTTTTCTCAATCTTGTGGCGGCATTGTTTCCAATTAATAAACAGTTAATGAGCTCCGAAGCACCAGGAGGCTGTTTATAACAATAACAACAGTTGATTGGTAAGTTTTCATGCTTGTAAACTATTTAATAAATGTAACCAAAGCCGTCAAAGATTGAGGAAACATGTACACGTTCGTAAGTGCTTGCGTAAGTGCTTTCGTGAATGTGACCCGAGGTATGCAGACCGGGATCATAAACAAAGGCCAAACAACAGAACTAGGTGTGGCAGTACACTAGCGATGGTTACTGAGGACTACCGCAGGTGTGGCAGTACACTAGCGATGGTTACTGAGGACTACCGCAGGTGTGGCAGTACACTAGCGATGGTTACTGAGGACTACCGCAGGTGTGGCAGTACACTAGCGATGGTTACTGAGGACTACCGCAGGTGTGGCAGTACACTAGCGATGGTTACTGAGGACTACCGCAGGTGTGGCAGTACACTAGCGATGGTTACTGAGGACTACCGCAGGTGTGGCAGTACACTAGCGATGGTTACTGAGGACTACCGCAGGTGTGGCAGTACACTAGCGATGGTTACTGAGGACTACCGCAGGTGTGGCAGTACACTAGCGATGGTTACTGAGGACTACCGCAGGTGTGGCAGTACACTAGCGATGGTTACTGAGGACTAACGCACCACAAGTTAAATGCTCCACTATCACTATACACGAGCCATCAGTGTCAGCCTTCATTGACATACCATGGGAATTTGTATCTAAAGAAAATGGTATGGTACACCGCAGTGAACATAATATTTAAATGCTTCGATTTTCGTCCAGCTCTCTCTCTCTCTCTCTCTCTCTCTCTCTCTCTCTCTCTCTCTCTCTCTCTCTCTCTCTCTCTCTCTCTCTCTCTCTCTCTCTCTCTCTCTCACACACATTTCAGCGCGCTGCCGGCCGTATGACACCACCATTCAGAGAGGCAGAGATGTATACCCGTGTTATTATTACAGTAGAGTACAGATGCTCACACTCTGTATCAATGCGCGTTGCATTTATTACTCATAAATTTACTCTACATTTTAATACGAAAACATAAGATGATATTTTAGTGTCAATGCTAATAATAGGAATATATTTACAGTTATAAATCAAACCAAGTACATAAATAGCTCTCATAATGACTCAAGTTTTAAGTCCAATTTGGTATAATTCTCGTATACAAAAATGGGCACGTACTCAAAACTGTATTACGTATTGAATAGTGATTTCCTGAATCATGTGACAATTGATATATCTTACGTGAAGGAATTTATTTTATAGATGAATAACTCACATTCACTGCCACCCACACATCAAAAGGATATCATCAGCGGCATATGCTAGACTGGCCAACATAAGAACTGCCTTTAGAAACTTTGTGTAAGGAATCGTTCAGGACCCTGTATACCACTTAGGTCAGACTAATCCTGGAGCGTGCAGTTCCAGCCTGGAGTCCATACCTAGTGAAACACAAGACAAATTTAGAAAAGATTCAGAGGTATGCCACCAGATTAGTCCCAGAACTGAGAGGCATAAGCTACGAGGAAAGGTTAAGGGAGCTGAACCTCGCATCCCTGGAAGACAGAAGAGTATGGGGAGACATGATAACCACCTACAAAATTCTCAGGAGAATTGACAGGGTGGACAAAAACAAATTATCACGGGTGGAACATGAACAAGGGGACACAGGTAAAAATTTAGTACCCAGATTACTTAGTACCCAGAGACATTAGAAAGATCTTTTTCAGAGTCCGAGTAGTTAACGGATGGAATGCATTAAGCAGTGATGTGGTGGAAGCTGACTCCATACACAGTTTCAAATGAAGATATGATAGAGCCCAGTAGGCTCAAGAATCTGTACACCTGTTGATTGACATTTGAGAGGCGGGACCAAAGAGCTAAAGTTCAACCCCGCAAGCACAACTAGGCGAGTACACTGCCACCCACACTACAAGAGGCTCCAAAGATGACCTAGAAAATTGGAAGAATGATCCAACAAACGCCTACTAGAGTTTAACTAGTGTACTTGTAAAGTAATGAAACTAGACATCAGGAAACACAAATTACCAAATGGGAGATGAAATCCTTCCTGAAACAGAGAGATCCAAGAGTTGATATCACACCGAACCTGCCTCCTGAAGCCCACACCAAAAGCATTTCATCAGCTGCAGATACGAGAGTGGCTAACATCAGAACTGCCTTTGGGAAATTGTGTAAGGAATCATTCAGAACCTAGTATATAACATATGTCAGACCAATCCTGGAGTGTGTGGTGCCAGCGTCGAGGTCACATCTAGTCAAGCACAAGATGAAATTGAGGAAGGTTGAGAGGAATGCCACCAGACTAGTCCCAGACCTATGAGGTATTACTAACGAGGAAAGACTACACGAATTGAACCTCACGTCGCTGGAAGACAGAAGAGTTACGGGGGACATAATAATTAAAAATTCTCAGTGGATATGACAGGGTAGAGAAAGACAGACTATTCTGTACGGGTGGTACTCACAAAAGAGGACATAGGTTAAAACTGAGTAGCCAATTAAAGTGCAGAGACAGTAGTAAGAACGTTTAACCCCCCCCCCCTCCCCGCACGCAGAACTAGGTGAAAACACACACGGGGCCTCGTAGCCTGGTGGATAGCGCGCAGGACTCGTAATTCTGTGGCGCGGGTTCGATTCCCGCACGAGGCAGAAACAAATGGGCAAAGTTTCTTTCACCCTAAGTGCCCCTGTTACCTAGCAGTAAATAGGTACCTGGGAGTTAGTCAGCTGTAACGGGCTGCTTCCTGGGGGGTGTGTGTGTGTGTGTGGTGTGGGGAAAAAAAAAGTAGTTAGTAAACAGTTGATTGATAATTGAGAGGCGGGCCGAAAGAGCAAAGCTCAACCCCCACAAAACACAACTAGTAAACACACACTGATAAACACACACTGATAAACATACACAAACCTATGAAAAACAGGCAATGTTGTTCACCTAGACTATATAAAAGATATACCAAGGTTATGTTCAAGACATATCTAGGCTCTGAACAGGATATATCATGGTTATGTACAGGATATACCTAGGCTATATATAGGATATATTTAGGCTATATATAGGATATACTTAGGTTATATTCATCATATACCTAGACAACGTACCAGATATACCTAGGGTAAGTGCAGGATATACCTGGCTATGTCAGAATTGTTAAAATTATGTACGTTGCATACATCAGATCTCTAGTTGATTAAGCTGCACCTCTGCTGTAGTACCTGAACCATAGCTTAGAGCGTTTCAAAAAAGGCAGAACGAAGCCTTCAGGATTAGCCTTGGGTGCCCCCATACCACAAAGGAACTTAATATGAGAAAAGAACTTAACATTTCGAGCGACATTGATCATGTTACTGAAAATAATGCTGTTTATCGAAGGTTAACATTGTTCAAAATGGATTACTAAAGTTGCATTTATAACTGTGGATTACCCATGAGCACCTTGAGTAGGACAGGTGGTAGTTCCTCCCAGTTTATGACAGGTAATAATTACCTGTGATATGACTTAACAGTTAATGCCAGGTGACAGTTCCCTGTGTCATGACCTCACAGTTAATGACAGGTGACAGTTCCCTGTGTCATGACCTCACAGTTAATGACAGGTGACAGTTCCCTGTGTCATGACCTCACAGTTAATGACAGGTGACAGTTCCCTGTGTCATGACCTCACAGTTTCACTGTTGAATGTTTGGTAAAATAACAAATTACAACCTGCTCAATAAAGCATTCTAAGTCTGTATAAATAATATGATCACAAGACAATCTGGTACTGAAATATACTGTACTCAATATCTTGTTGAGTACCGTACAGTGTACTGAACCATATCCCTGCTAAGGAGTACTAAAGTCACTCAAGTGTTGTATTATCCTGTATTGTTTTAGAGTTCAGTATTTTACTGTATTGCAATGTGCAACATTTGTATGTATTTATATGTAATGCACAATAACTTATTATATTGCATTCTGCTTAACTATGCTTCATTTCACTGTACGACACTACAGTGCATTGTATTGCAAAGCACTGCAATCCTACACTGAAACACACTGCACTGTTGCACTGTACCACAAAGTATTACGCATTATTGTACTACTGTGCACTTATTGTAAGCATTTCAAATACATTATTTTGAATAAAAATTTTTTTTTACTGTACTAAGGATTTATTTTTTTCAAAGTAATATCATAATACATCGATACACTACGTTCCGATGTATTCTGGGTTGCTCAACAAGGCTATACACTGTACCATACAACATAGTACATAGTACAGTACTAAAGTACTGTCTTCACATCTGGCCTCATAGTTTCAGTCCCCTAAATGTACTTCAGGTTATCGGCAAAAGTACATTATATTGTACTAAAACTTTACTGTATCACTTACTGTATTTCTTAACTGATTGCATGAACAGTTCAGTGTAATGTATTATATTTACAGCAAAGTTCAGAATATTCTGCATGATTTACACCATGGATTAGAATATTCTGCATGATTTACATCAAGGACCAGAATATTCTGCACGATTTACACCAAGGATCAGAATATTCTGCATGATTTACACCATGGATTAGAATATTCTGCACGATTTACACCAAGGACCAGAATATTCTGCATGATTTACACCAAGGACCAGAATATTCTGCATGATTTACACCAAGGACCAGAATATTCTGCATGATTTACACTAAGGACCAGAATATTCTGCACGATTTACACCAAGGACCAGAATATTCTGCATGATTTACACCATGGACCAGAATATTCTGCATGATTTACACCAAGGATCAGAATATTCTGCACGATTTACACCAAGGACCAGAATATTCTGCATGAATTACACCAAGGACCAGAATATTCTGCATGATTTACACCAAGGACCAGAATATTCTGCATGATTTACACCATGGACCAGAATATTCTGCATGATTTACACCAAGGATCAGAATATTCTGCACGATTTACACCAAGGACCAGAATATTCTGCATGATTTACACCAAGGACCAGAATATTCTGCATGATTTACACCAAGGACCAGAATATTCTGCATGATTTACACCATGGACCAGAATATTCTGCATGATTTACAACAGGGATAAGAATGCTCAATTTGATATATACAAAGTCTCAGTATATTTTGTGTGAAATAATGACATATTATGTAAGATATACATCGACTAAGCACATTTGTATACTGTATACCGGCCACCAGCACGCTGTGTATGGTGTATACCAGCCACCAGCACGCTGTGTATGGTGTATACCAGCCACCAGCACGCTGTGTATGGTGTATACCGGCCACCAGCACGCTGTGTATGGTGTATACCAGCCACCAGCACGCTGTGTATGGTGTATACCAGCCACCAGCACGCTGTGTATGGTGTATACCAGCCACCAGCACGCTGTGTATGGTGTATACCGGCCACCAGCACGCTGTGTATGGTGTATACCAGCCACCAGCACGCTGTGTATGGTGTATACCGGCCACCAGCACGCTATGTACACCGTATACCGAATACAATTCGTATACCAACATACTGTATACGATGCCCCTTCCGACATACACCCACAGAGGATGTCATCAAATGGAGTATACTGCGCCACCGGATGTGCGCATACCCGCGAACTACCGGCACCGGGATATAACCGGGAACACCGGGGGGGGGGTGAGGGGGGAGAGAGAGAGAGAGAGAGAGAGAGAGAGAGAGAGAGAGAGAGAGAGAGAGAGAGAGAGAGAGAGAGAGAGAGAGAGAGAGAGAGAGAGAGAGAGAGAGAGACAGACAGAGGATTGACCTGATAGGTGTAGTTGATGGGATGAAAAAGGTGGGTGGAAATAGGGGGGATGGGGCAGGGGGGTGTGGGGGTGGGGACTGAAGTTCTCCTGTTATTGACCCGTTTGTTCTAGTTCCTTCCAGACCTGTTCTTCGGCCCCCCCCCACACCGCGCCGACATCGATTCCTCTGCAGCTCTACTACCTGCATGTGAGGGAGGAGGAGGAGGAGGGCTGAGTTAATGAGGAAGGGAGGGAGGTAGAGAGGATGGGAGGAGAGGTTGGTAATGAGGGGGGTGAGGGAGGGAGGTAATGAGGGGGGGGGTGAGGGAGGGACGTAATGAGGGGGGTGAGGGAGGGAGGTAATGAGGGGGGGGGGTGAGGGAAGTAGGTAATGAGGGGGTGAGGGAGGGAGGTAATGAGTTTGGGGGGATGTTGAGGTAATGAGGGGGGGGGATGTAGAGGTAATGAGGGTGTGAGGGAGAAAAGAAGGGAGAAAGGCAATAAGAATCGTGAGAGGGAACAGATATGAGGGAGGCAAGGGAGGGAAAAAAGAAAGAAGGAGATTAGGAACGAACTGGGAAGAGAGAGAGAGAGAGAGAGAGAGAGAGAGAGAGAGAGAGAGAGAGAGAGAGAGAGAGAGAGAGAGAGAGAGAGAGATACAGACTGAGACGTCTTGGGAGCACACCAGGAGGGTGGAGGTGAGACACAAGGGAACCAAGGAAGCCAACATGAAGGTAAACCACACTAGAATGGTAGGATGATACTTGTAGAATGCTCTGTGAGCAGGAACTGCGGCACGATCTCTCACACTACATCACCGAAAGCACAGTTATTACACCTTTCAGACCAGTTGGCATGAGGTACCTGGAGCTTTGCAATTACTTTATTCACTCTCATATTCTTGAAGATATCCTCATAATGCTCCCAGAGTCTGCCAGTGCAGACTACTGATCACATGCCTCTGTATGACTAACCATCCTGTCTGATGGAGATTTTTTAGCATCACGTAGCTAGCTTCGTGACACACACTGTACTCCCCTTCATATAGTCTAGGGCAGCTGCACAAATGCATATGTACCTAAATGTGTTAGTCAAACAAAAAAATATTGAGGGGTGTACACACATCGTACAGAATGAGAGAACTCAAATTGTCTTCTCAACATTCTAAAGTTAAAAAATTGACATTTATTATGTAAAAATTTTCAAGTCCACTACGGGCTCACCATAGACGGTGTTGCTTGGAACTGAATCTTTAAACAACAACAACAACCTGGTTAGTCCAGCCATTGTTGCAATGATTTGAGTAACTTGTTAGAATATGGATTTCTAATTCAAAATCTGATTAACGAAGGATTAAGGTAAGGAAGTAAAGGTAGGCGAAAGGTAAAGTGAAAAGAAAAAGGCAGGAAGGAGAGGAAGGAAAGCACAGGATGAAAGCTAAGGAAGTTTTGAAGGAAGAAGAGGAAGCAAGATGACCTGAAAAGAAAGAAGAAAAGTTGGAGGAACGTACTGGAGGCAGAAGTACGGCAAGGAAGGCAAACTTAGGTAGAATACAGGCAAGGAAGGCAAACTTAGGTAGAATACAGGCAAGAAGAAGGCAAACTTAGGTAGAATACAGGCAAGAAGGCAAACTTAGGTAGAATACAGGCAAGAAGGCAAACTTAGGTAGAATACAGGCAAGAAGAAGGCAAACTTAGGTAGAATACAGGCAAGAAGAAGGCAAACTTAGGTAGAATACAGGCAAGAAGGCAAACTTAGGTAGAATACAGGCAAGAAGGCAAACTTAGGTAGAATACAGGCAAGAAGAAGGCAAACTTAGGTAGAATACAGGCAAGAAGGCAAACTTAGGTAGAATACAGGCAAGAAGAAGGCAAACTTAGGTAGAATACAGGCAAGAAGAAGAAGGCAAACTTAGGTAGAATACAGGCAAAGAAGGCAAACTTAGGTAGAATACAGGCAAGAAGAAGGCAAACTTAGGTAGAATACAGGCAAGAAGAAGGCAAACTTAGGTAGAATACAGGCAAGGAAGGCAAACTTAGGTAGAATACAGGCAAGGAAGGCAAACTTAGGTAGAATACAGGCAAGAAGGCAAACTTAGGTAGAATACAGGCAAGAAGAAGGCAAACTTAGGTAGAATACAGGCAAGAAGAAGGCAAACTTAGGTAGAATACAGGCAAGAAGGCAAACTTAGGTAGAATACAGGCAAGAAGGCAAACTTAGGTAGAATACAGGCAAGAAGGCAAACTTAGGTAGAATACAGGCAAGAAGGCAAACTTAGGTAGAATACAGGCAAGAAGGCAAACTTAGGTAGAATACAGGCAAGAAGGCAAACTTAGGTAGAATACAGGCAAGAAGATGGCAAACTTAGGTAGAATACAGGCAAAGAAGGCAAACTTAGGTAGAATACAGGCAAGAAGAAGGCAAACTTAGGTAGAATACAGGCAAAGAAGGCAAACTTAGGTAGAATACAGGCAAGAAGGCAAACATAGGTAGAATACAGGCAAGAAGAAGGCAAACTTAGGTAGAATACAGGCAAGAAGAAGGCAAACTTAGGTAGAATACAGGCAAGAAGAAGACAAACTTAGGTAGAATACAGGCAAGAAGGCAAACTTAGGTAGAATACAGGCAAGAAGAAGGCAAACTTAGGTAGAATACAGGCAAGAAGAAGGCAAACTTAGGTAGAATACAGGCAAGAAGAAGACAAACTTAGGTAGAATACAGGCAAGAAGAAGGCAAACTTAGGTAGAATACAGGCAAAGAAGGCAAACTTAGGTAGAATACAGGCAAGAAGAAGACAAACTTAGGTAGAATACAGGCAAGAAGAAGGCAAACTTAGGTAGAATACAGGCAAGAAGAAGGCAAACTTAGGTAGAATACAGGCAAGAAGAAGGCAAACTTAGGTAGAATACAGGCAAGAAGAAGGCAAACTTAGGTAGAATACAGGCAAGAAGGCAAACTTAGGTAGAATACAGGCAAGAAGAAGACAAACTTAGGTAGAATACAGACAAGAAGAAGGCAAACTTAGGTAGAATACAGGCAAGAAGAAGGCAAACTTAGGTAGAATACAGGCAAGAAGAAGGCAAACTTAGGTAGAATACAGGCAAGAAGAAGACAAACTTAGGTAGAATACAGGCAAGAAGAAGAAGGCACACTTAGGTAGAATACAGGCAAAGAAGGCAAACTTAGGTAGAATACAGGCAAGAAGAAGGCAAACTTAGGTAGAATACAGGCAAGAAGAAGACAAACTTAGGTAGAATACAGGCTAGGAAGGCAAACTTAGGTAGAATACAGGCAAGGAAGGCAAACTTAGGTAGAATACAGGCAAGAAGGCAAACTTAGGTAGAATACAGGCAAGAAGAAGGCAAACTTAGGTAGAATACAGGCAAGAAGAAGGCAAACTTAGGTAGAATACAGGCAAGAAGGCAAACTTAGGTAGAATACAGGCAAGAAGAAGGCAAACTTAGGTAGAATACAGGCAAGAAGGCAAACTTAGGTAGAATACAGGCAAGAAGGCAAACTTAGGTAGAATACAGGCAAGAAGGCAAACTTAGGTAG
>NC_091211.1:20968189-20975689 GCF_040958095.1 Procambarus clarkii
AACCCCCGCAAGCACAACTATTTGAATACACACACACACAAACACACCACTTACGAAACATTTACATCTTTCCTTAATGGTGGCGGCTGTGTTTACATTAATGAGCGCCAAAGCACTACGAAGTTCAAAAATAGCATCTCTGGGTTGTGAAGTTTCGAAATAATTTAAACAAAGCCGTCATGAATAAGGAATGATGCACAGATTTCGAAAATAAACGTCGCTGATTGGTTGGCAGCGATTAGAGTTCTTAACTACTGTTTGCCTCGTAACCAGTAGTTGGCTATAGGCCTGTTCTTTCAAATTTCCCTTTCGTCAAAAATGCAGTGGTTTAGCCTAACTAAATCACCCTATAGCCTACTAGGGAGATCATTACGCCCAGTAAGCGTCAATATTGCGGTGTTTTGATGTCCCTTAAACCACTGGAATTTTGACGCCGGGGTCGATTGCGTTACAAATGTAGTGCGTTCATTTGCGTTCAATAAGAGGAAATGTTGACGCGTTCTATACGTGGTGTGTGAACCATCGGTGTGATCCTGAACCCTGGTTCTTGACCCCTGGTGTGGTTCTTGACCCCTGGTGTGGTTCTTGACCCCTGGTGTGGTTCTTGACCCCTGGTGTGGTTCTTGACCCCTGGTGTGGTTCTTGACCCCTGGTGTGGTTCTTGACCCCTGGTGTGGTTCGTGGTCCCTGGTCAATAGAGTTCACAAAACCCTAACCTGAACCCTTCTGTGATCTCCTAATCCCTGGTATAATCCCTAGTTTGACCCCGGAACCCTATAATCAGGTCCTGGAATCCACGTGTGGCTCCAAGGTCCCTGAATCCATGTGTGGCTCCAAGGTCCCTGAATCCATGTGTGGCTCCAAGGTCCTTGAATCCACGTGTGGCTCCAAGGTCCTTGAATCCATGTGTGGCTCCAAGGTCCTTGAATCCACGTGTGGCTCCAAGGTACTTGAATCCATGTGTGGCTCCAAGGTCCCTGAATCCACGTGTGGCACCAAGGTCCCTAAATCCACGTGTGGCACCAAGGTCCCTGAATCCATGTGTGGCACCAAGGTCCCTGAATCCATGTGTGGCACCAAGGTCCCTGAATCCATGCGTGGCACCAAGGTCCCTGAATCCACGTGTGGCAACAAGGTCCCTGAATCCACGTGTGGCTCCAAGGTCCCTAAGTTCACGTGTGGCTCCAAGGTCCCTGAATCCACGTGTGGCTCCAAGGTCCCTGAATCCACGTGTGGCTCCAAGGTCCCTGAATTCACGTGTGGCTCCAAGGTCCCTGAATCCACGCAGCAAATACCCAATGTGGACCCCTATTAACCCCTTAGCGTGCTCCCTAAACTCTATGCTCTTCATGATCCCCGGGTGAGTCCTTTCGATCAAGCTCGCCCTAATTACTGCGTGTATTAACCAAGGGTTACATTTAGAGCACGAGTGAGCCTCGCTCTACCACCTATAGAGTAGGTGGTAGAGTCAGGTTGATACTACACCAGCCCGAGTGTGGGCTGGTCTGAGTACAGTCGTGTACACACACACACACACACACACACGCTTCACAGTAAGCACAGTTACACAGTAAGTGCTTCATTACAGGCACTTCTCCTGTATGAAGGAGAAGTGCCTGTAATGAGGAAGGTGGCAGTAAACAAATCCACAAGGGCCGTGACGAGGATTCGAACCTGCGTCCGGGAGCATCCTAGACACTGCCTTAATCGACTGAGCTACGACAGGGTTAAAAGGGTTGAAACCGAAGTTCTATTTGTTCATTTGATGCATCACGTTATTGTGATCTCTGTGTGTGGTGGCAGTAAACCATGCAGCTTAGGAAGAAGTTAACATTTCGAGAGCTGTTAAGAGGCATCTGCTGGAAGTAGACAAGACACAGGCTTAGGGAATCTTACCAAGGATATTAAGAGAGAGTGCAAAAGCCACTCTCTATGTATAATAGGTCACTGCAAACAGGAGACCTACCAGAAAGTTGGAAAACAGCTAAAAGGTGGGAAGGCAGGAGTCACTGAACTACAGGCCGGTGTCCCCTAACTTGAATACAAGAATGTTAACACATTCTTGAATGTGAGTTGTTACAAGAATGTAACAACTCTTGTATATATCTAAAAAAAAAAAAAAATACCATACAAGGTGATAAGAGAAGATTGTGAGACAAAAGCTAGTAGCACATCTGGAGTGAAGGAACTTTGTAACACTACTAACACGGGTTCAGGGATGGTAAACCTCGCAGGTTTACATCTGGAGTGAAGGGACTTTGTAACACTACTAACACGGGTTCAGGGATGGTAAACCTCGCAGGTTTACATCTGGAGTGAAGGGACTTTGTAACACTACTAACACGGGTTCAGGGATGGTAAACCTCGCAGGTTTACATCTGGAGTGAAGGGACTTTGTAACACTACTAACACGGGTTCAGGGATGGTAAACCTCGCAGGTTTACTAGAATTCTATGACCAGGTGACAAAATTTAGACATGAAGGGTGGGCAGACCGCATATTTTTGGACTGTCAGAAAGCCTTTGACATAGTACTCCATAAGAGGCTGGTGCATAAGATGGAGAAGCAGGCAGGAGTAACAGCTATGGACAACCTCCAGCATGATAACTGTCATGCTGAGGATGATTTTTGTTTATTTTCTACCACAGACGTGGCCAGACATTTACAATGCTAACCAGCATATATACATTTTCTTCTGTCCTCCATAGACAGAGTTAGAGATCTGTTAAACATATAGTTCTGGGATTTATTGAACAATCAACCACAGAAGGTGATTGTAGTGCTTTTAAAATGCGAATCTAAGCTACATACATAACTACATACATTTACGTCTGTCCTACATAAACAGTGTTACAGGTATGTTCGTTTATAAATAATGTGATTATTGTGCGTATACAAAGGTGAAATACAATTATGACCAGCTTGCACATATACACATACATATGCGAACAAGCCGGAATGGTCCCCAGGACTATATGCAACTGAAAACTCACACCCCAGAAGTGAAAAGTGAATACATATATGTATATACACATGCACATATACACATACATACACGTACATACACTTGCACATATACATATATTTATATACAGAAGCACATATATACATACATATATATACACAAACACATATTTATGTCTCTCATACTCGGACAGTATAAGAGAGCTGTTACAGGAACTAGTGTGTTATTAAGCGCCCTGAACCACCAGGGGGGTGATTAAGATGCTGTTACGAGCTCAAGTCTTAGTTACATCACATATATTACCAAACTGACGCATTACATAGTCTTGGGGCACAAGTCCAAAGTATTATCAAGTGTTACAGTAACTTCTTGATGATTGTGAGGCAATGATGGTAATTGTGATGATAATATCTAGAGAACATAAGAGTAAAGCAAACAGCAGACGGTTATCTTGAGGTTATCTTGAGATGATTTCGGGGCTTTAGTGTCCCCGCGGCCCGGTCCTCGACCAGGCCTCCACCCCCAGGAAGCAGCCCGTGACAGCTGACTAACACACAGGTACCTATTTTACTGCTAGGTAACAGGAGCATAGGGTGAAAGAAACTTTGCCCATTGTTTCTCGCCGGTGCCTGGGATCGAACCCAGGACCACAGGATCACAAGTCCAGCGTGCTGTCCGCTCGGCCGACCGGTTGGTAGAACTACGGTCATCCACTGTTGTGGTCCACACATATTATATATATATATATATATATATATATATATATATATATATATATATATATATATATATGCGGAAAATCCAGAGAAATATGAAATGAGGTGAACGTTACGGCTTTGTTAAAGCCTTTGTCAACACCAGACTGACGTAATTGTGATCGTCAATTGCATATATATATATATATATATATATATATATATATATATATATATATATATATATATATATATATATATATATATATATATATATATATATATATGGTGGCTAGTGATGACCATTACATATGTGTTTCTGTATACAGAACAAACTGCATAATTTAATACTTAATTAGTAAGTTTGTCCATGGCTATGACAGGAAGGTGCCTTGTCCACTTAACATTCTTGTAACCTTTGGGTTAGTTATATTATCTCGGCTCGGCACGCTAACAAGAGCCAAACCAGAAGGGATAGGGCTCTGCGGTTCAACGGAATAATAAGCTTATCTACGTATGTATGTGAGTGGCTGTTTATATGTGCACATGCCAGACTGTGTACATATATGACTGGCTGTTTATATCAATAGAAACATGAGTGTGTGAGAGTGAACAAATGGGTTAAAGGTTGCTTCACCTTGTGACAGCCTTCCTGACTGCTACAAATAAACTTGAGAGCCTACCAGGCAGAGCCAGACAGACAAGAGTGCTTCCACTACGGGCTCACCATAGCCCGTGCTACTTGGAACTTTTTGTTCCAAGTAGCGAATCTTAAACAACAACAAAGCACACACAAGCCAAAAGACAGAGAGAGAGAGAGAGAGAGAGAGAGAGAGAGAGAGAGAGAGAGAGAGAGAGAGAGAGAGAGAGAGAGAGAGAGAGAGAGAGAGAGAGAGAGAGAGAGAGAGAGAGAGAGGGGGGGGGGGGGCGGGCCGTCTTGTCAGGGACCCTACAAGACGCCAGGCGGTATATTTAGATCCAAGATGTTGCACCAGGTATTGAGGCGTGTGAGGGCAGGCAGCAGGGGGCAGGCAGACCCACCATCACATATTCAGTGAGGGGTGAGGGAGGGGGGAGGGGGGAGGGAGGGGTGAGGGGTGAGGGAGGGGTGTGTGTGTGTGTGTGTGTGTGTGTGTGTGTGGAGGCTGGTCGGAGGGTTGAGGACAACTGGAGGGTGAGGTACCAGGCGTGTGGAGGGTGAGATACCAGGTGTGTGGAGGGTGAGGTACCAGGTGTGTGGAGGGTGAGGTACCAGGTGTGTGGAGGGTGAGGTACCAGGTGTGTGGAGGGTGAGGTACCAGGCGTGTGGAGGGTGAGGTACCAGGCGTGTGGAGGGTGAGGTACCAAGTGTGTGGAGGGTGAGGTACCAGGTGTGTGGAGGGTGAGGTACCAGGCGTGTGGAGGGTGAGGTACCAGGCGTGTGGAGGGTGAGGTACCAGGTGTGTGGAGGGTGAGGTACCAGGTGTGTGGAGGGTGAGGTACCAGGTGTGTGGAGGGAGGCGTGGAGGGTGAGGTACCAGGCGTGTGGAGGGTGAGGTACCAGGCGTGTGGAGGGTGAGATACCAGGCGTGTGGAGGGTGAGGTACCAGGCGTGTGGAGGGTGAGGTACCAGGCGTGTGGAGGGTGAGGTACCAGGTGTGTGGAGGGTGAGGTACCAGGTGTATGGAGGGTGAGGTACCAGGCGTGTGGAGGGTGAGGTACCAGGTGTGTGGAGGGTGAGGTACCAGGTGTGTGGAGGGTGAGGTACCAGGTGTGTGGAGGGAGGCGTGGAGGGTGAGGTACCAGGCGTGTGGAGGGTGAGGTACCAGGCGTGTGGAGGGTGAGATACCAGGCGTGTGGAGGGTGAGGTACCAGGCGTGTGGAGGGTGAGGTACCAGGCGTGTGGAGGGTGAGGTACCAGGTGTGTGGAGGGTGAGGTACCAGGCGTGTGGAGGGTGAGGTACCAGGCGTGTGGAGGGTGAGGTACCAGGTGTGTGGAGGGTGAGGTACCAGGTGTGTGGAGGGTGAGGTACCAGGTGTGTGGAGGGAGGCGTGGAGGGTGAGGTACCAGGCGTGTGGAGGGTGAGGTACCAGGCGTGTGGAGGGTGAGATACCAGGCGTGTGGAGGGTGAGGTACCAGGCGTGTGGAGGGTGAGGTACCAGGCGTGTGGAGGGTGAGATACCAGGTGTGTGGAGGGTGAGGTACCAGGTGTATGGAGGGTGAGGTACCAGGTGTGTGGAGGGAGGCGTGGAGGGTGAGGTACCAGGCGTGTGGAGGGTGAGGTACCAGGTGTGTGGAGGGTGAGGTACCAGGCGTGTGGAGGGTGAGGTACCAGGCGTGTGGAGGGTGAGGTACAAGGTGTGTGGAGGGTGAGGTACCAGGCGTGTGGAGGGTGAGGTACCAGGTGTGTGGAGGGAGGCGTGGAGGGTGAGGTACCAGGCGTGTGGAGGGTGAGGTACCAGGCGTGTGGAGGGTGAGGTACCAGGCGTGTGGAGGGTGAGGTACCAGGTGTGTGGAGGGTGAGGTACCAGGCGTGTGGAGGGTGAGGTACCAGGCGTGTGGAGGGTGAGGTACCAGGCGTGTGGAGGGTGAGGTACCAGGCGTGTGGAGGGTGAGGTACCAGGCGTGTGGAGGGTGAGGTACCAGGCGTGTGGAGGGTGAGGTACCAGGTGTGTGGAGGGAGGCGTGGAGGGTGAGGTACCAGGCGTGTGGAGAGTGAGGTACCAGGCGTGTGGAGGGTGAGGTACCAGGCGTGTGGAGGGTGAGGTACCAGGCGTGTGGAGGGTGAGGTACCAGGTGTGTGGAGGGTGAGGTACCAGGCGTGTGGAGGGTGAGGTACCAGGTGTGTGGAGGGTGAGGTACCAGGCGTGTGGAGGGTGAGGTACCAGGTGTGTGGAGGTAGGCGTGGAGGGTGAGGTACCAGGCGTGTGGAGGGTGAGGTACCAGGTGTGTGGAGGTAGGCGTGGAGGGTGTGGAGGGCGGCGTGGAGGGAAGGTACACATGTGCGGACGTGAAAGAGTGACAAGGAGGAGCAAGACTCCAGGGAGGTGTGAGGTGTGGGTTATGCAGGCCACAGAGACGGGTTGTGGAATGCTCAACTACCCGCCCACAGTATCTCCACACACTCACATACCTCTATTAATGTGACCCTCACATTCACACACTTGTGCCACTACAACCTTAACTTCTCCCACAGTGACTATCCATCTTATTACAACCTTAACTACTCTCCCACAGTGACTATCCATCTTATTACGAACTTAACTACTCTCCCACAGTGACTATCCATCTTATTACAACCTTAACTTCTCCCACAGTGACTATCCATCTTATTACAACCTTAACTTCTCCCACAGTGACTATCCATCTTATTACAACCTTAACTTCTCCCACAGTGACTATCCATCTTATTACAACCTTAACTTCTCCCACAGTGACTATCCATCTTATTACAACCTTAACTTCTCCCACAGTGACTATCCATCTTATTACAACCTTAACTTCTCCCACAGTGACTATCCATCTTATTACAACCTTAACTTCTCCCACAGTGACTATCCATCTTATTACAACCTTAACTTCTCCCACAGTGACTATCCATCTTATCACCAGCCGCCAAGGACAGGTATTCTACTAGTTTTCACCATACAATATATATACATTTACTAAGACAACACATCCCATTACGCAATTTCAGGTTTGACAATATGACCTGGAGTAGAGAGCCTGGTCTTATATAGTAATTAATTATTGTGTTATCTGGCACATACAACAGTATCACACCTGGTGTGATCACCAGGTGTGGGAGTAATACCTGATGATCAGTATATTATTATTAACATTTACAAAATTACAATTAT
>NC_091211.1:20980689-21005689 GCF_040958095.1 Procambarus clarkii
TTATAACTGAATAACACTTATATTTATAACACTTATAACTTATTTATAACTGAAAACATTTGTTTTGTCCTCTTGGGGACTCATTTGTGTCTCACTCGTTCCCCTGTTTGTCAGTTTGAACTTTGCTCTTCTCTCTCTGCGGCCCATCCACTTGGGGTGGACGGTAGAGCGACGGTCTCGCTTCATGCAGGTCGGCGTTCAATCCCCGACCGTCCAAGTGGTTAGGGCACCATTCCTCCCCCCCGTCCCAATCCAAATCCTTATCCTGACCCCTTCCAAGTGCTATATAGTCATAATGGCTTGGCTCTTAACCCTGATAATCCCCACCTCTCCTCCTTCTGCTTGATCCATTCCCTTTAGAATCTTGTACGTCGTTGTCATGTCTGCCCTATTTCATCTTTCCCCCAGTGTGGCGAGGTCCACTCAGACATTCTTCACAGTTCAAGAACAAGCCTTGTTGCATTCTCTGGGGATGTGTCAATGTTTTTGTGTTTCTTTGGGAAGAGCATACCATGCCAGAGCTGATCACTCACGAATGGATCTCACAGAGGGCGCGCACATAGCACTCGAAGCTTAGCATTTTAAAAGTACCGAATCACCTTCTGTGGTTGATTGTTCAATAAATCCCTGAACTATATGTTTAACTGATCTCTAACCCTGTCCATGGAGGACAGAAGAAAATGTATATATGTTGGTTAGCATTGTAAATGTCTGGCCACGTCTGAGGTAGAAAATAATAATAATAATAATAATAATAATAATAATAATAATAATAATAATAATAATAATAATAAAAAGCACTCGGGAGGGTGTTAGGTTTAAGCTCTTGATGGATAATCTGACGTTTGCCAGTATGACGTGTGATGCCATAGTTATTCTGCTCATGTGCGCTTCTGCCGGTATACCTGCAGTTATATACACTCTCAAGTCTTTCTCTTCTCAGAAAGTTGGAGGTTCCCATCTCTTTATCTTGCTCTGTATTTTACACCTCCTGTTCTTATTCTCATATCCTTGTATCTGTCTGGGTCAAAGTGGCCATTTCTGAGACCATCTCTGGAGGTTGTGTGGTTTACCTGGTAACATGTGGCAGTCCTCCATGATCGTTTCAGTACATTAGAAACAGGATGGGCCCTAGTCCAGACCCTTGAGGTACTCCACTCATTAACTCTTTCCATTCTGATACTTCTTCTCTTACTAAGACTGCCTATTTCCACAAGGAGACTACAGTCACCCAATACTGCACTCTTCTCGATACACCAACTTGCTTTCCTAGGTTGCAGAAGTCGCTTGTGGGGAACAGTGTTCAAATCTTTCTCGCAATCCTGGAAAATACCGTCTGCCCAGCCCTCTCTCTCTCTCTCTTTCTCTCTTTCTCCTGTGTGAGTGTCGACATCTTGTCATATAACTCTTAATAAGTTGGTCAGGAAGGATTTTCCTTTTCTGAATCCGTGTGTGTGTATATACTCACCTAGTTGTGCTTGCGGGGGTTGAGCTCTGGCTCTTTGGTCCCGCCTCTCAACTGTCAATGAACTGGTGTACAGATTCCTGAGCCTACTGGGCTCTATCATGTCTACATTTGAAACATATCTACATTTGTGTGTGTGTGTGTGTGTGTGTGTGTGTGTGTGTGTGTGTGTGTGTTGGGGAAAAGGGTGGTGGTGTGTGTTTTCTAAAAGTTCACCACAAATGCAGAAAATCTTTTGAAAAGTATAGAAACAGTATTGAGAATAACCTAACCACAAGTCATGCAGTAATATTCACACTAAATCATTCCCTAACGCACAAAGAGTTTAAGCAACGTTAAAAGTAAAACAAGTAAAAATAAATAAAGAAACTGAAATTGAATTGAGTCAAAATATATAGAACATTTCCTAGGTAATATAACATGGAGTTAATTTATCAACAGCAGAATCATAAAAGGCGCCACCCAATTATACAATTAAAATTAATTGTAATTAATTATAATTATTACAATTATAATTAAAATAAAAATCAAGTGGAACCCCATGTAAAAAAAAAAAAAATAAGGATTTCGAAAATGTGTTGGAAGCTCAATTAAAGTTATAAAAAGTACAGCTCCGTTTGGAGTAAAAACTAACTCTATACAATTATTGAGCAAAATAAAATACGTCGTCCCAAAGAGCTGTGTAATTTTTTTTCTCTCTACATATAAACGCAAATACCACAAAATTTAATTGGCTGAGGGATGCGGGTGACATAGTGAATAGTTAATTTGTTTACGTGAACCTAGTGTTCAAGTGATTTCCTCTGTTTGATATCTAAAGCAGCGTTGCTCTTTTAGGCATTCTATCGGGAAAAAAAGTATCTCACACACACACTCACACACACACTCACGCACACATTCACACACACACACACATTCACGCACACACTCACGCACACTCACGCACACACACACACACACACACACACACACACACACACACACACACACACACACACACACACACACACACACACACACACAGTAGAAACAGTTGATTGACAGTTGAGAGACGGGCCGAAAGAGCAGAGCTCAACCCTCACAAACACAACTTGGTAAATACAACTAGGTGAATACACACACACATACACACACGACAAAAAATATTGAGGGAATTATGTGGGATTGAACTTGCGTTTTTGGCCTCCCAGAGGCGTGCACATTCCACCTGAGCAAATGTGTCACAACCAGAACTTCTACTGAACGTACTATGGGTTTGGAGGGACACATGCTGGTAAATCTTCTCCCCCCCCTCCCCCCCCCCACCCTCTACAAAAATAGTGTTACCCACCCGGGTGCTGGTAATGATGTTGCTCACTTACTCCCACAGTCATGTGAGTTGTTATTAACATCTTTATTGACAAAATTAATTACAATTTTGCCTATTCTGAGGATTTCAATTAAGTTTCATCATAGTGAGGATAATGGTGGTATTCACTGTCACACAGGTTAGAGGGGTCATACACAAGACATTAGGTCTGTAGGCGGAAGCACATATATATATCATGGTTACAATCAATGTTTTAATGTATGCATATGTGAAAACAACTTTCTATTGTGCACTGCCACACAAGGACAGGGATGGGTTCATAAGTGATGCAGCTTAGCGGTAATATATATAAAATTGTTCTTCATTCTTTAAAATGGCCTGCCAGATGTGTCTATAGCCAAGGCGAATTACCGCAATGACTACATCACATTGCCTGGTCCGGTTACTGTGCTGACCATACAAATACCTATTATTACAAAACTTGTCATAGCTTTTAATACTGCAGCTTTCAGGTCTCTGGGCATTTCTTAGTTCTTCTAAATCTGAATTAATTTCTTTTTTTGTCTGTTTCTAATAATTGCATTAGATAGTCCAAAGTCATAATCAGTGTTTTCTTTCCTGCAGCCTCATTGGTCAATCAAAGTGATGTTTTCCAACTCCAACATGGGATGGGATCCACACAAGTTTTATACAATAGTTATTATCATTGACAAAAATTACATTCCATTTAATATTACAAGCTACTTCAGACATACATTGTGATGGGTTATTTAATTAAGGACTGCAGAGCACTTTTAGTCACAGAATATCACTCCACCACCATTGAGCTTAAGCTATTCAGTGGCTAGATAAATGCCCAATAGCTCAGTCTGTGTTGTGCTTGCCCAGTTGTTCAGTCTCTCTGTACTAGACATGATCATTTCATTTCCTTTATATACAGCTCATGCACAACCTGTTCTACCAGTGCATAATTGCACAGAGTCATCAGTAAAGGCATAGGATTCAGTTAGTTTGAGATTTTGAAGATGACTGTCAATAGCTTCTAATTTTTTTTTTTTAATTTTTCCCTGAGGGCCGAGTTTATTGGACAGCGTCACTCATCTTATGAGTGGACATACTACCATAGCAGCATGTACAACACTCCCCAATAGGAAGAAAACCCGCTGGGTTGTTCATCGTGTCACTTGTACCCAGATACAGCTGGGACTTGCTTAACTGTCTCAAGTGAACAGCTTCTAATGTTATACATCTCAGTTTCAGTGCCATCACTTACACATCACATGTGTAAGTGATGCTGGTGTGAGAGCGGGCCGGGCGCCGCCAGAGATCACTTGGCGGACCTGGGGCCGTGTTCACCAATGCCCTGAAGACATTCTGACTAACCATGACGCCAGTTATCTCCTGTAACATATATTGAACCTCCGACATTTTAAAACTCAAGAGTTTACGCGAAAGTGTTGTGATTCTACAATTCGTTTTGAACATATTCAATTTAATAATAAGTTTGGAATAATCAAAACCAGCATTAAGTGTCCTCCAGGTTAGACATATATCTGAATGAGTTTGGGTGGATACAGGAAGCAGCTTCCTCGTGTGGTGTAATAGGTCTTCTGCGGTGTCCTGCATGCACATGGTCTTATGAAAACAGCACTTTGTTCATTCGCGGTGTTAACCGAGGCACGACACAAAAGTTGATCTATGTATTCGAGTATCTTCCCAGCAGACCGTATAGTGATATTAGTGTTGTCCTCACCACGTATGACCAGCTCAAGGAATACTGTTCTCCCGTTTACTTTACCATTAACCAGGCTGTGACTCATACGTCAGGCTGCTAGCACTTGCGTCCAACAGCCTGGTTGACCAGTCCACCAACCAGGAGGCCTGGTCGACGACCGGGCTGCGGGGACGCTAGGCCCCGGAATCATCTCAAGGTAACCATTCATGTTGGAATTTGATCAAATCATCTAATTCATCCAACTCGTCCCAGAACGCCTCAGAGCGCCTTCCTCGCGTCACACCGTAAAAAACACACTGAACAAATCTCAACCGAACTGAATACAGGAAAGGAGATCCGTAGAAACAACTGGGTTTCGCAATATTTCATGAAGGAGTTAGCTATATTTGCCTATATTTGCCGAGTTTGGAACGGATGTCCCGTTCCTTGGTTACACTTCTGTCTATAGAACAATCCATTTTATTAGTTCAATAAACTTACTAACCGGTAGAAACTATAAACCAAGTCAAGAGAGGGTAAATTCCTTCGGAGTAATCTTACAATTTCTTTAACCTGGAGCTAAATAAAGCAAAACTTATCAAAATAAAGTAAATATTTCTTAGTTTTCTAAACCTTGTCTTAGTTATTAATAATGCATCATATCTACTGCCAGTACCAGGTGTTTAAGAAGCAACTTAGCCTTTTATAGTTAAGTTTGAACCAAAGGCAGAGGCCGAGACTAGGAGATTAAACAGTTAAAGATTAAAGAGTTAAAGATTAAAAGAGTCAAAGCTTAAAGATTAAAGAGTAAAGAGTAAAGAGTACTTAAGACACGAGATTAAGTGTTAATATTGTGCCACAAGATGAACACAAGACACAATATTACCGAGATAAGACAGTGTTAAGATCTGACTTCCTTCGTATCATTCAAAAAACCAATTTGAGATCAAAAGGACATTAGACAAGCGATGTCAAAGATGTCACACTTCACCGAGGAGTTTACAGAGGGACAAATGAGGCGACGGAACATTGGGAAACAGTTTACAGGAAGCACAGCCGACGTTGGCAAACCCTTCTCCAAAAATTATAGAACCTACAGGCACTGTGGATGAAATGTATAGAACCTATAGGCACTGTGGATGAAATGTATAGAACCTATAGGCACTGTGGATGAAATGTATAGAACCTATAGGCACTGTGGATGAAATGTATAGAACCTATAGGCACTGTGGATGAAATGTATAGAACCTATAGGCACTGTGGATGAAATGTATAGAACCTATAGGCACTGTGGATGAAATGTATAGAACCTATAGGCACTGTGGATGAAATGTATAGAACCTATAGGCACTGTGGATGAAATGTATAGAACCTATAGGCACTGTGGATGAAATGTATAGAACCTATAGGCACTCTGGATGAAATGTATAGAACCTATAGGCACTGTGGATGAAATGTATAGAACCTATAGGCACTGTGGATGAAATGTATAGAACCTATAGGCACTGTGGATGAAATGTATAGAACCTATAGGCACTCTGGATGAAATGTATAGAACCTATAGGCACTGTAGATGAAATATATAGAACCTATAGGCACTCTGGATGAAATATATAGAACCTATAGGCACTCTGGATGAAATGTACAAAATATGGACTGTTGTTCCCGAAGAAAAACTCACATTTTGTACCACAGGAATTACATTAATCTTAACAACAAGTGAGAGTGAACATAAATCTTGCTTAGTCTCTCTTAGGCCTAAATAAGCAATCCTATACTTAAAATTCGCAATCTTAAGCCTAATATAACGCATATAAGTACAGTTACGTACATAGTACGTACATGTACTAAGTACATACTATGCTTACGAAAAGTTAGATTTGGTTGATGCAATATTTCTCGGGGCCTCTACAATATTTACAGTACAAAACGATGACTTCTTTTGGTACAAAAAATCAGTATTTTGTACAATGAGACTAAAGTGTCACGTTAAGAGGATGACAAAGCGACCTTACTAACAAAGTGCCATGGCAGGCGACCTTCCTTGTGAGGGTCTAGCTGAACCACACACACATGGGAGGAACTTATCTGCCATTTGAATTATTTGATTACATCTGGTGTCTTTACCATTTTATTTTGTATGTTATTGAAATGCTTGACTTTGTCGTCCAGTGGGTTCTTGTGTAGCTTTTCATAAGCATGAGAGTTGTTGAGTAGCGGGTGAAGCAGGCTACTATAACTCGGGGGATTGACCGCGGACCTGCAAGAAGCGAGACCATCACTGGAGTCTCCAGTCCATGTGGTCTGATAATCAACAACACATCGTATGATGAAGGCAACGTAACCAGCATCAGCATAGTTTATGTTGATTATGTTGATGTCAACCACCGACATGAATAGTGGGTTATCTTGAGGTTAGGTTATCTTGAGATGATTTCGGGGCTTTAGTGTCCCCGCGGCCCGGTCCTCGACCAGGCCTCCACCCCCAGGAAGCAGCCCGTGACAGCTGACTAACACCCAGGTACCTATTTTACTGCTAGGTAATAAGGGCATAGGGTGACAGAAACTCTGCCCATTGTTTCTCGCCGGCGCCCAGCATTGAACCCGGGACCACAGGATCACAACTCCAGCGTGCTGTCCGCTCGGCCGACCGGAGGTGGGGAGGGAATGACGACATCAACCCATTTACACATGATCCACATTTACCAGCTTCCACACTTTACACACCCCGTGTAAATGACTTTTTAAACAACTTTACATTCGACCACGTATTCTAAGATGACCAAATTCGCTGGAAATGACGCGTGTTCTGCCTTTCAGGTCTTTGATAGCATCAGAAAAACAAATTGTGTGTTACCTTTGAGGATATAATATGCCCCAGATGCTCTTCACAATACTGGAATCTCTTTGTCTAATCATTTTGGTTTAAAACTGTAATAAAACGAGTGTAGTGAGTTAAAAGCAGCTACAACACATTTGCCAAAATTGAAGATGAGGTTGTATTCAGCACTATATCTATTGTATTTTTAGTTGGTGTCAAAGGAACTAGATCATCAGCATAACAGCAAACACTGGCCACAGTACTGCTTATGTGACAGTCAACTCTACTAGACCTTAACTCTTTCAACAATGGATCAAATCAGTAAATAATAGATGACTGAGAACAACACCATGATGAAGGTAAAGTATCAAGGCACTACGGGCTCACCATAGCCCGTGCTACTTGGAACTTTTTGTTCCAGGTAGCTAATCTTTAGCAACAACAACACAGGAAAAGCATAACCGGTATGCACAGGAGAGCAGTGATTGGCTGAGCCTGAGGGACAGTGTTAGGCTCAAGTGCGGCCTATTTCTTACCCACATATCATACATGAGTATGTAAAAGTATGTATGAGTATGTGAGTAAAAGTGAGTAACTCACTCTTGCGCTAACGTCTACTCTATTACAGATTTTGCACTACAATAATTTCTAAATAACTATCGAATCTTACTTACTGTAAGTGGTGCTTGGGTACAGCGGTTACCTTCCCGCCCCGCAGGTCACTGGGAGGCGGCGCGGGGTCATCACAGGTCACTGAACTACATGTAAATATTTCATATTTAAGTGAAATTAAAGTCTTTGAAAATGTAATAAGTTTTACGAAACGCGCTCAAGTGTCGCGTCAGACTAGAAATAAAAATGAATTTTGGAGAATTGATTTTTGAATTACCACCAGCAGTGAAAAGAAATGTACGAAAGATTGAGAAAATTCGTGTTAGAATTATTAATCTTACTTTTTCGGTCATATTTAATAATATATATATATATATATATATATATATATATATATATATATATATATATATATATATATATATATATATATATGCCAAGTACATTATTTATACTAAGTCTAATATTTACACCGAATTGAGGGCTGTACCCCACTACAGTTCTGAGAGCCTTGAGTCTATCTTTACACTGCTGATGTAACGTTCTGACTCCAGTTAATGAAGATACTAGAGACTGAGACACTCAGGTATTTAAAAGAGGAGACATAGATCCCATTATAGTATCAATGTTGTATTTTACAACGCAACAACAGACTATGCCATAGTGATCACTCGTCCCATAAAGGCGAGGCTACTGTATGTGATACAGTCACCTGAGATAACAGTTCACACCCAAGATCACACACACACACTTCCTCACGTGTATCATAACTATCCCCAAAATAATCACGTTGACGCGACGATAAACACGTTCAAAGCAATTTTAAGAGTCGACATACAATTTTAATAATAATTAACTAAAAACCTGATGAATGAAAAAAAAACTAAGACAAACTTGGTATGGAGACTCCCTTCACTGAGATGGACAGGACACCCGACGGTGATACTGTGACAGGTAAAGTAGACAGAACTATGAATACCGGTTACTTGGACCACCTCTGGATGAAGCTGACGCCACCTGTCTACCACTCTCTACTTACCAGCACCACTTACTTACATAGCGCTGGTTCACCTGTGCTTCCAACTTACACTGTGGTCCCGCTGTCTCCTACAACCGCCTGCCTCCTCTTGTTCTCTAAACTGTCCTTTTAGTCTTCTCTCCCCTCCCCCTCTCTCCCAAACTTCATTTCTTTACATTTTTGGGGATTAAACTCCAGTAGCCACTTGTCCGGCCACTCCTGCAGCCTGTCCAGAGCCTCAAGTATTACACAGTCCTCTTCGGGCCTTATCATTTTCACCAGTTTAGGATCATCTACAAATATTGACACATACAAGCCTGCCTCCTCCAGAAGATCCTTTACGTAACACAAGAACAGTAGTTGTCCCAGTACCAGGTCTTGTGAGACTTCCTTCACTGTACACACACAAATCACAATAGCGTGATGCATCAAATGAACAAATCCACGAGGGCCGTGACGAGGATTCGAATCTACGTCCGAGAGCATCCCAGACGCTGCCTTATTCGCTTGAGCTACGACATGGTCAAAAAAGAGTTGAAACCAGAAGTTCTACTGAACTTACTGAGGATCCTGCAGCCTCTCCGAGACACAAACCAGGGTTTAACACAACTCCCCCATGCACTCGATTTGTTCCTTCACTGTAACCTGTTTTCCATTTGTCATATGAGCTTTACTTCACTCTAGTATCTCCTTGATTACCCTCATCCCTGCTTTTACAACTTGTGTATCAGCTTTTTGTAAGGAGGCAGTGTCAAAGGCTCTTCGGAAATCTAGGAAGATGCAATCCACCCAGCCATCTTTTTTCCTGAATTTTGCGTACCTCAACGTAAAACTGGTATAAGCTTGCAAGGTATAACTTTAAAATTTCCAAACATTTTTAGCTTTCAGATACAAAGCTAATCGGATCTGATCGGATCAGATGACTATGGATACGTTCCACTATCAGTCATCTTTCTGATTATTTCCATGGTATTTATTACCAAGATAATATCATATATATATATATATATATATATATATATATATATATATATATATATATATATATATATATATATATATATATATATATATATGACAGTGTCAGACCACGGAGGAAAATTAAAACAGGAATTTCCTTAAGTACTTTCGTATATTAATACATCTTCAGAAGGAGTCTCCTTCTACACTTAGAAGCAGGGTATATACACTGAGAAGAAGGATATATTTATCTAGAAGGGTATATACACTGATAAGTTGGATATATAAATCGAGAAACAGGGTATATACACCGAGAAGCAAGGAATAAACACCTATCGATGTTAATAATAATAATAATAATAATAATAATAATAATAATAATAATAATAATAATAATAATAATCATAATAATAATAATAATAATAATAATCATAATAATAATAATAATCATAATAATAATAATAATAATAATAATAATAATAATAATCATAATAATCATAATAATAATAATAATAATAATAATAATAATAATAATAATAATAATCATAATAATAATAATAAGTATTTACACAACAATACTATCCTGTTTACAAAGTTAATTATGATGTACCAAGGCAGTTATTAGCTTCAATTATTTAGGTTAAATTACTTACTAATCGAAGCTGTAAAGTTATGACTGGATTTACCAGGTAATTGTTGATTTTAGTTCCAACTGAAGAAATTATATATAACATTTCGTGAAATTTAAGCATTAATATCAGAGTGATTATGGAAATGGTAAGCCAACGGAATGAACTGATAAGTGTGAGTACTAACAACAGTCAGAACAATAACACATCATGAACAATAACACAACAACATGAACAATAACACAACAACATGAACAATAACACAACAACATGAACAATAACACAACAACATGAACAATAACACAACAACATGAACAGTAACACAACAACATGAACAGTAACACAACAACATGAACAATAACACATCATGAACAATAACACAACAACATGAACAATAACACAACAACATGAACAATAACACAACAACATGAACAATAACACAACAACATGAACAATAACACAACAACATGAACAATAACACAACAACATGAACAATAACACAACAACATGAACAATAACACAACAACATGAACAGTAACACAACAACATGAACAGTAACACAACAACATGAACAATAACACATCATGAACAATAACACAACAACATGAACAATAACACATCATGAACAATAACACAACAACATGAACAATAACACAACAACATGAACAATAACACAACAACATGAACAATAACACAACAACATGAACAATAACACAACATGAACAATAACACAACAACATGAACAATAACACAACAACAACAACAACAACTAGTCACATCAACAGTAAGAACCAAAAATCAAACTAAAACCCTTAGTAATAAATGATATAAGGGTTTTTATCTGGCTATCATATAAATGATAGCGAGATCAAACCCTTGACCCTCTACAGACATCACAACATCAGCACATTTCTTAACATCAACAACTACAACATCCAGGGTAACCAGCCAGGCAGTTATGAATTGCAGTTTTAGCCAGATATATTGCATGCCAATTTTACCTGCAGGCGATGAGCAACCAGGCAAGGGATTCGAACCCATGGCGCCATGACCGCCAGGGATCCCACTTACAAGTGCCAGGGACCGCATTAACGGTCCCTGGGATCCCATTTAGGGGGGATTCCATTAAGGGGTTCCACTGGCGCTAGGGGTACCAATCAGGGGTTCCACTGGCGCTAGGGGTACCAATCAAGGGTTCCACTGGCGCTAGGGGTACCAATCAGGGGTTCCACTGGCGCTAGGGGTACCAATCAAGGGTTCCACTGGCGCTAGGGGTACCAATCAGGGCTCCCACACACGTAAGGATTCCCAATCAGATCATCAGGAATCCTATTGAGGGTCTCTGGGGGCCAAGTAAGCTAACCGTGGTCGAGGGACCATTAGGGACCCCAACAGGGACCCACAAGCGCGGGAAGGTAAAGGGGGGGGGGTTAGGGGGGGGGGGAGGCAGGAAAGAAGAAGAGACGAGGGAATATCTTAAGAATATTGTTTTATGTTCTTTGGTATAAGCAGACAATGTTCTCATAATGTGTTAATGTCTCTGGGAGCATCCTTGTCCAAGGAGGAATGAACAAATGAACAGTGTTCTCCGTCGGGTCCTTGTTGTGTTCACCCGGCCTCTCAACTAATAGGTCGCGTTTGTTACGTTATATAATAACCAACGTTGTCGATGTAACCTATTACGAAAGGTAACGACTCACAAATATGCACGTTTTCTATACAACGGATTCGTAATGTTGGGTGGATTGCTGGGGTTTGTACGCTCCTGGTCAGGCTAAAAGGTTGGATTTGTTACGGAGTAGCATGTCAAGAGGCGAGGCTGGCCTGACACTACCAACGCCTGCCATTGCGGGAGTCTAAACATGCTTTAGGCAGTGATGTGGTGGAGGCTGACTCTATACACAGTTTCAAATGTAGATATGATAGAGCCCAGTAGGCTCAGGAATCTGTACACCAGTTGATTGACAGTTGAGAGGCGGGACCAAAGAGCCAGAGCTCAACCCCCGCAAGCACAACTAGGTGAGCACATGCCAATAAAAATTCTCCCTCTTCTTTACTCCACGAGTAAACGAAACGATAACTGAACACAACTGAACACAACGGAACAAGAAATGTTGTGATAAGCAAAGCTGAGCCTGCAGTATATGTTATGAAGGACATTCCAATGCCTTCAGAGGCAATACTATTATTCCGGCTGCAGCTGGTCGCATCACAAAATATCATCCGGTTTAGAAAATCTTCCTGGGTTATCTGGCCCCCGGCCGTTAATATAGCCAGGCACGAAATACCAGAGACAAAATAAGACTTATCCCAATCAGCAAACATGATTTATTAAGGGATCGGCGGTTCAACTTGCAAAACATAAAAAGCTGAAATACATTAACCCATGGTAATAATTCAATATATTAAGAAAGAAGGGGGTTGATGGGGGTGTATCAGGAGATCTACGTGTATACGTATGTATACACGTAGATCTCCTGTGTATACGTGTATATACGTGTATACGTATACGTGAGTATAACAGTGAGAGGGAGTATGCTCGCTGCTGCCTGATTGGGGGGGGGGGGGGGAGGGGAGGTGATGGGTGCCCCATGTTGTTATTTCCACACAGTGCCAGAGTGCCACCTCCTTCCCCCTCCCCATTCATATTCCTTCCCTCCCCCCCCCCCCCCTGCCCCCTCCCCCCCCCCCCTCGATCTATAATATCCCCACTTTCATACCTTAATATTTGCCATTCTGCCTCTGTCTAGTTATCATCCCTGCCCTTCTCTTGCCCTCTCTATCTAGTTATCCCCCATGCCCCATACCCCGTGCCCCCTGCCCCATTCCCCATTCCCCATGCCCTATGCCCCCTGCTCCATGCCCTAGTACTGTGGTGTGACCTTAGTCTCCCTCGACTTAATACTTTACAGTAAGTTACATATTACCTGACAGTGACACTTGTCACATTACCTGACAGTGACACATGTCACATTACCTGACAGTGACACGTGTCACATTACCTGACAGTGACACGTGTCACATTACCTGACAGTGACACGTGTCACATCACCTGACAGTGACACGTGTCACATTACCTGACAGTGACACATGTCACATTACCTGACAGTGACACGTGTCACATTACCTGACAGTGACACATGTCACATTACCTGACAGTGACACGTGTCATATTACCTGACAGTGACACGTGTCACATCACCTGACAGTGCCACATGTCACATTACCTGACAGTGACACGTGTCACATTACCTGACAGTGACACATGTCACATTACCTGACAGTGACACGTGTCACATTACCTGACAGTGACACATGTCACATTACCTGACAGTGACACGTGTCACATCACCTGACAGTGACACGTGTCACATTACCTGACAGTGACACATGTCACATTACCTGACAGTGACACGTGTCACATTACCTGACAGTGACACATGTCACATTACCTGACAGTGACACGTGTCACATTACCTGACAGTGACACGTGTCACATCACCTGACAGTGCCACATGCCTCCCCCCCCCCAGCCCAGGACCATCACCCTCCCTTAACCCCCACGCTGCCTCACACAACTATTATTTTAATAGGAAAAAGAACATACAATATTTCTCCTCCCCATACCCTATTCCTCCCATATAATCTCCCTCCCACATATTCTCTCCTCTCCGCTTCCTCCCACATATTTTCCCATCCTTGCTCCTCCCCCCCACATACGCTCCGCTGCTCTCTCTCTCTCTCTCCCCCCCCCCCTTCCCCCCAACACCCCCCCCCTAGCCAGGCCCCACGCATGCGCACCTCTCCCCCTCTCTCTCCCTCTCTTGTCTCCCGCGGCTATAAGCCAGCGCTGCCCCACTCTCCTCCCCTCCCTTTAATTTGTGGAACTCCATTACTTGACACCCCATCCCCCCCCCACACACCGGCCCCATGTCCAGATATACACCCCCCTCCGTGTCGTAAAGCCCGTGTCCACATATAAGCCCTCAACAATGGAGGTCCTATGTCCCAGCTCTACCCTCTAGTCTTTGACAGTTTCATGCCCAAAGGAACTTCTCTTTCTGCGGAAATCTAGCTTTTGTGCCCCCCCTCCAAACTCTCGTTTTATCTCGTATCCTTTATGTTATCTCGTACCCTTTATGTTATCATTGGATATCGTCTCGTGCCCAAGGACTTGACAGTCCTGCCGTCTAGGTTATATACACCGCAAGTATAATGCCCAATGAACTATCCGATTTCCATTTTCTCAGCCCCATGTCTAGCCAGTCTTTTTTCTGCAATTCCACTAAGCCCTCTTCTTGGAGCTAAGTCCAGCCAGCCCTATTCTGGCATCCAAATCTAGTAAGCTGGGCGCCTGACAGCTGGGTGGACAGCGCTTCGGGTTCGTAGTCCTGAGGTTCAGGGTTCGATCCCCGCTGGAGGCGGAGACAAATGGGCAAAATGTTTCTTTCACCCTGATGCCCCTGTTACTTAGCAGTAAATAGGTACCTGGGAGTTAGGCAGCTGCTGCTTCCTGGGGGGTGGAGGCCTGGTCGAGGACCGGGCCGCGGGGACACTAAGCCCCGAAATCATCTCAAGATAACCTCAAGAAGATAGCCTCTCCTGGGACCCCAGGTCCATCAAGCTGTCTTCTAAGCAACATGTTCGAGGGACTTACCAACGTGACTGTCATCTTGAGAGTCCCACTCCTCCCTACACCCTCCACCTGAAGACGTGACACCCGGCCTACACCATACCCCCCCCCCACATGCCCCACATAACCCCCCACATATCCTGGAAGTGGCCGCCAGCATCACCTGTGAGCCACATCCCGGCTAGCGTTCTATACCCATGAGATGATGGTGGTGGTGGTGGTGGGGGGCCGCCTGCATTGCCCGCTCTCAGTGCTATGTCGTACATTCATTCTCCTTCCTACTCCCTCTATTACACCCCTCTCTCGTCCTCCCTCCATCTTTACTACCAGCATTCCTCCCTCCTACTCTCTCCTTCCCTAACTCCCACTTTCTCCCTTCCCACTACCACCTTCCCGCTCTCTCTCTATTCCTCCCTCCCAGCTTCGCTTCCTGCCATCCACCTCCTCTTCCACCATCACCCACCTCCCCCCTTCCTCCTTCCCCCCCCCTCTCCCTTCCCCCTTCCATCAGTGCATTACACTTCCTACTCTTCACGGGCGACCAATGACGGATCTTCCTCCTGGCCGGCTCGCCAGAGATCTCTATCGACGAGGATTAATCTTTTGGAATCCTTACATTTTAACGTGGCAAAAAATCACCAGCACACACTATTATCCCGCACGCTGTAACCTGCTGTCTTCCTCACGTAACGGCGGAGCCCGTCTCCCCAATTTCCAAACCTGGCAGCCTTTTTTTATAACTTTTGTGAGTGCGATTATATGAGACCTTTTGAAGGGTGGAATGCACACACACACACACACACACACACACACACGCACACACACACACACACACACACACACACAACTTTTAAAATTAGGTATGATAGGGAAATGGGACAGGAGTCATGCTGTAATCAACCTACGGCTGGAAAGGCGGGATCCAAGAGTCAATGCTCGATCCTGCAAGCACAAATAGGTGAGTACACACACACACACACACACACACACACACACACACACACACACACACACACTTACGAGCCAGATTTTCAAATACCGGGAACTTAAGTTGACCAACCATGCACACAGATATACAAGTCAAACACACGTCTACTGCCTTCGTCGCAACATACACAATAATCAGGGCTGTACACAAGGATGAACAATGGCCGTCTAACTAGCAGGTGAGATGGGAACAGGCCGAAGTGTCCAAGGTGGAAATTGGTAACATAAATATGTTAGTAAGTAATTATCTCAAGACGGCGCTAGGTCTGGAATGGTGTATGCCACCGTCAGAGTCACTAACATAGTAGTTAGTAACACTTGATTGATTGACAGCTGAGAGGCGGGCCGATAGAGCAGAGCTCAACCCCCGCAAGCACAACTAGGTGAATACAGAACATTCAAGAGTTCCTTGACATTCAGGATACCAATACGAAATGAGAACGTGCTGTCAAGGGGAATCAGACTCTACGGTGATGGAGAACATGAATATGTCAGTGGAATATAAGGGAGTATATTGAGTGTATGATAGGCCAGTAAGTGGAATGTGTTGAGGTGGTGGTGGATGCCCACACGTTCAAGAGTAGCTATGATAAAACCTAAGGAAATCGGGAGCAGTTGCATTATGTTATTGAGATGGGGATATCTTCGTAATGTATTTCAAAATTTGCAGACCACTACTCACATGCCCCAGTATGACTAGGCATTTTGCGAGATGTTGATAATTTAGTATCACACAGCTGGCTCTTGACACACACTGTGTAACCCTTCATATAGTCTAGGGCAGCTGTATAAATGTCCAGGTACCTTAGTATCACACAGCTAGCTCTTGACACACACTGTGTAACCCTTCATATAGTCTAGGGCAGCTGTATAAATGTCCAGGTACCTTGGTATCACACAGCTGGCTCTTGACACACACTGTGTAACCCTTCATATAGTCTAGGGCAGCTGTATAAATGTCCAGGTACCTTAGTATCACACAGCTGGCTCTTGACACACACTGTGTAACCCTTCATATAGTCTAGGGCAGCTGTATAAATGTCCAGGTACCTTAGTATCACACAGCTAGCTCTTGACACACACTGTGTAACCCTTCATATAGTCTAGGGCAGCTGTATAAATGTCCAGGTACCTTAGTATCACACAGCTGGCTCTTGACACACACTGTGTAACCCTTCATATAGTCTAGGGCAGCTGTATAAATGTCCAGGTACCTTAGTATCACACAGCTGGCTCTTGACACACACTGTGTAACCCTTCATATAGTCTAGGGCAGCTGTATAAATGTCCAGGTACCTTAGTATCACACAGCTGGCTCTTGACACACACTGTGTAACCCTTCATATAGTCTAGGGCAGCTGTATAAATGTCCAGGTACCTTAGTATCACCCAGCTGGCTCTTGACACACACTGTGTAACCCTTCATATAGTCTAGGGCAGCTGTATAAATGTCCAGGTACCTTAGTATCACACAGCTGGCTCTTGACACACACTGTGTAACCCTTCATATAGTCTAGGGCAGCTGTATAAATGTCCAGGTACCTTAGTATCACACAGCTGGCTCTTGACACACACTGTGTAACCCTTCATATAGTCTAGGGCAGCTGTATAAATGTCCAGGTACCTTAGTATCACACAGCTGGCTCTTGACACACACTGTGTAACCCTTCATATAGTCTAGGGCAGCTGTATAAATGTCCAGGTACCTTAGTATCACACAGCTGGCTCTTGACACACACTGTGTAACCCTTCAAATAGTTTAGGTTATAGTGTGTGTCAAGAGCCAGCTGTGTGATACTAAGGTACCTGGACATTTATACAGCTGCCCTAGACTATATGAAGGGTTACACAGTGTGTGTCAAGAGCTAGCTGTGTGATACTAAGGTACCTGGACATTTATACAGCTGCCCTAGACTATATGAAGGGTTATACAGTATCAAAAAGCTAGCTACATGATGCTAAAATCCCCATCACACAGGATGGTTAGTCATACAGAGGCACGTGATCAGTAGTCTGTACTGGTAGACTCTGGGAGCATTATGAGGATATTCTCAAGAACACGAGACTGAATAAGGTAACAATGATACTAAAAACTCCCCATCTCGCAGGAAGGTTAGTCATAAGCCACTGTGAAAGGGTGCATTAAATTCATCTCCCATTGGAAGGGTAATTTTTTCATAGGTGTGGTCAAATAATATCTTCGCTCTGTTTAAATATTTGTTTATAAACTTGAAGGATAATAAAATTTTGTGCTACAACATTATCCCAACAAATTCGCCAATGAGGAATATAGGTGTCACAAATTCTAGTAAATTCAAGCACAATTTGAAATACAAAATGTTTGACTAATATTGAATGTGTGTTTTTAAAATTGTTTTCTTCTACAAATCTGTAGGAGTTTTAAGGAGCAAAATTTGAAATTACACAATTTTCTAATTTTAAAACAGGTAAATTTAACCACAATCTTGCGTACATATCATAAATATTTTAAATTTAATTAGAATCCGTAGTGTCTAGTGATATTAATATTTAAATAAATACAAAGTCGATGCCCACTGAACTAAATTAAGAAATTGGAAGGATCTAAGATTACTGGTCAAAGACAGAAAATAATCCTAAATATTTAGACTTGCCAAGGATTCAAATTCAAAACAGACATGAAATGTACGCAAGTATGAAGCTTGATTCACCTGTTTAAAAGGAGAAGTAATTATCAAAAGAAGGTACCAAACCGGGAAGGTTATGTAGCAATTAAAAAGGAGAAATTTGTGTATTTCAAAATGTGTGCCTTAAACCTCCTACATATTTGCTATAAGAAACCAATTTCAAGAAAATACATATTCAAACCCTAATACCATTCCGTAATGTTGTTAAGTTTCCACTACCAATTCTTGATTAACCTCTTGAAGAATATTTAAAAATATTCTTGAAAGCCTCTTAATTAATAGGAATATTTAACGATTTCACTTTGTTTCTGATCAGGTCTTCTGCCTAGTTGACTGTCTGATCAACCAGGCTGTTAGACGCCGCTGCTGACTGATCCATTGAAAACATGTACTAATCAATTGTGAGAGTTATTAAACAAAATTACTTAAGAGAAGCATACAAGTGCTGGACTAAATTGTGACAGTAAAATAAGTCTTTTTCTACACAGAACTTGTAATTAAATATTAAATGCCATTTTCAATAATGTGGAATAAAATCTTACTTAAAATACTAACAGCATTTGTATTGTGAACGTTACTTAAGGTTCTTCAATACAGCATTGATGAAGTTTTCAAACATTATCGCAGATATTCTTAAATTCAAAGAGATTATATAGATAGTACATCATTTGGAAAACACAACTATTGTGATACCTTATCAATCATTACATTCTGCCTTATCATTCGTATATTATAATAATGTAATTCTAGGATTAGGATGCCAGTATGGAACAAAAAATTATAACGTTTTGAACCAGCAAGAATTATAAATCGACATACAAAGAAAATAGTGAGTTCTGGAATTAGTAAATCAGAGGGGAAAACCCTGACTTAAAGTAGAGGTTGATTACATATATGTTTATGTACTTATATATATATATATATATATATATATATATATATATATATATATATATATATATATATATATATATATCGTACCTAGTAGCCAGAACGCACTTCTCAGCCTACTATGCAAGGCCCGATTTGCCTAATAAGCCAAGTTTTCATGAATTAATTGTTTTTGACTACCTAACCTACCTAACCTAACCTAACATTTTCGGCTACCTTAGGTAGGTTAGGTTAGGTTAGGTTAGGTTCGGTCATATATCTACGTTCATTTTAACTCCAATAAAAAAAAATTCAACTCATACATAATGAAATGAGTAGCTTTATCATTTCATAAGAAAAAAATTAGAGAAAATATATTAATTCTGGAAAACTTGGCTAATTAGGCAAATCGGGCCTTGCATAGTAGGCCGAGTACGACGTTCTGGCTACTAGGTACAACATATATATATATATATATATATATATATATATATATATATATATATATATATATATATATATATATATATATATATATAAGGAAGGTACAGCGGGCTGTGTCAATACGGATTTTGGTCATTAAATAATACGTTCTTGCTAAGCCATAAGATATTGCATATTGGCCAAGTCTTAATACTAACGCAAACATTGTAGTAACGTTGAAGAAGTAATAGTAACAGTCAAGTCTTGAAGAAAGAAACCAAACTAATGACTGAAGCTACTTAATATTACTATCAGAATTGATTTTAATAGACCCTTTCAATTATAGACTAACACGTTATCAAAATATTTTCTAAGATGCATTACCCTGGTCATATATATCCTAAATCAACTTTTATTTTAGAAGGCTTTATATATTAATTACACGAAGTTATGTAAAGTTTTAAAATACACACACAAGCAGGCGATGAGTCACAATAATCCCAATGGACTTGAGAATGATCCAGGACGGACCGAAACGTCGTCGTCCCTTCACCTTCTAGAGTGTGGTCTGGTCAAACACACACACACTGACCTTACCACACGCATCCATTACCACATCCACCAACCCTGTTTCCATTCTCATAGATTTTTACTTTACATAGTCTATTTTTACTACTCTATTTTTACTACTCTATTTTTACTACTCTATTTTTACTACTCTATTTTTTTTTACTACTCTATTTTTATTACTCTATTTTTACATAGACTGTTTACTTTTTTCCCATATGTCAGCTGGGTTTCCCGTTCGTGAGGGCGTTTGGAAGATAATCCCAAGTGGGGCGCTAAACTGACATGCACATTCCTCTAGTACCCAAGGTGAGACCCCATCTTGCCCGTCTGCTTTATTGCTGTTTAGTTCCCTGAGCAGTGTGTATATTTCATGTATATGTTGTTGTTGTTGTTAAAGATTCGCTACGCGGAATAAAAAGTTCCTTATAGCACGGGCTATGGTGAGCCCGTAGTTACTTCATTCACGTATATATATTGTATATATACCCTTCTTTACACTATACTGCTCGAAAGTATATATTGGCGGGGAGAGAGGCACACACTTCTAAATTGGGTGATACATTTCTTGATAGACAACAGTGATCAATAATAAGAGTTACTATAATGTTTATCTATATAAATGACCTACCAGAGTGAATATAGTTACATGCCGTTCGCCTGGGCTCTAGGAGCCTCGAACCGTGGACCCCACGCCTCGTGGTTATCTTGAGGTTATCTTGAGATGATTTCGGGGATTTAGTGTCCCCGCGGCCCGGTCCTCGACCAGGCCTCCACCCCCAGGAAGCAGCCCATGACAGCTGACTAACACCCAGGTACCTATTTTACTGCTTGGTAACAGGGGCATAGGGTGAAAGAAACTCTGTCCATTGTTTCTCGCCGGCGACCGGGATCGAACCCGGGACCACAGGATCACGCGTCCAGCGTGCTGTCCGCTCGGCCGACCGACTCCAAAGCCAACCGGCGTGTGAGGCAGAAGCTCCAGCGACCGAGCTATTGAGCAGTCTTAATAAGGAAAGACTACTCAACAGCAGTGTAACTTTTACAAGCTACATGAGAATATAAAAGTTACATATTCATGAAACTTATGTTATATGGATATGTTTGTAGATGGTGCATGGACTTGGAGGTTTACACTGCCCTCCAAAATGACCCAGACATAATATATGAGCGGAGTCACACATGGCAGATGGAATTCAACCTAAGCAAATGTCACGTAATAGAATACCAATTTGGGAATACCAGATACGATAAAACTGGTCAAACGTAATCTACAAATTACGTGGAATGATATTATAAACCACTGATAAGGAGAGATCTAAGACTGGTTCTGGATATTAAGCTATCACCAGATGACCACATAAGATCTATATGAGAAGAGGCTACGCTACGCTAGCAAGTTTCAAAACTACGTTTAAATATTTGGACGGAAAAATCTTAAAATAAATTGTTAACGCAGTTTGTGAGGCCAAAATTGGAAGATGCAGCAGTGTTGTGATGCTCGTATCTCAAGAAGCACAAACACCAATTACAAAGTGTACAAAGACACGCTACTTAAGACCCCTGGATCTTAAGAGTAAGAACTACGATAAAGGGCGTTAAACATGCCAAGGCTTTAATACTGACAAAAGTATAAAATGCGCATGGTAAGATCATACACAGTTAATACAGAGTGTATAAAGTATTAAGAGTTTGCCCGACCCACAAGCAGGCGTGTATAACAGAACTACTTGGGAGTGGTATTATACCAGACGTCTGTTTCACAGTTCTTGGACAGCCTGGTTCACTCTCTCCGTGAACACAGCTCTTGTGGCGGGGTTCCGAAGTGTGCAGCAGTGTTCACATTGTTCAACAGCAAGCCTTGTCTTTCAGACATCACTGCAGACTATATCAATTATTCTTTTAGATATACCCTGTTGGACCGTATGTGATTATATATATATATATATATATATATATATATATATATATATGTCGTACCTAGTAGCCAGAATGCACTTTTCGGCCTACTATGCAAGGCCCGATATGCCTAATAAGCCAAGTTTTCCTGAATTAATATATTTTCTCTAATTTTTTTCTTATGAAATGATAAAGCTACCCATTTCATTATGTATGAGGTCAATTTTTTTTTATTGGAGTTAAAATTAACGTAGATATAGGACCAAACCTAACCAACCCTACCTAACCTAACCTAACCTATCTTTATAGGTTAGGTTAGGTTAGGTAGCTGAAAAAGTTTGGTTAGGTTAGGTTAGGTAGGTTAGGTAGTCGAAAAACAATTAATTCATGAAAACTTGGCTTATTAGGCAAATCGGGCCTTGCATAGTAGGCTGAGAAGAGCGTTCTGGCTACTAGGTACGACATATATATATATATATATATATTAGTATATTTTGGTAGCAGTCTTTCCTGTAGACATATTTTATTAAATATGACCGAAAAAGTAAGATTAATAATTCTAACACGAATTTTCTCAATCTTTCGTACATTATGCTTCACTGTTGGAGGTAAATCAAAAATCACTTCTCCAAAATTCATTTTTATTTCTAGTCTGACGCGACACGGGCGCGTTTCGTAAAACTTATTACATTTTCAAAGACTTCACAAATACACAACTGATTAGAACTTGCGTTTCCCTGATTTTATATCTACATTTGAGTGAGGTGGGAAGGGTGATGTGGCATTACATTTGAGTGAGGTGGGAAGGATGATGTGGCATTAGAGGATATTAATAGGGTATTAAAAGTATCAACACAAGACAGAACACGAAACAATGGATATTGAATAGAAGTGTTTGTAGAAAGCCTATTGGTCCATATTTCTTGATGCTTCTATATTGGAGCGGAGTCTTGAGGTGGGTAGAATATAGTTGTGCAATAATTGGCTGTTGATTGCTGGTGTTGACTTCTTGATGTGTAGTGCCTCGCAAACGTCAAGCCGCCTGCTATCGCTGTATCTATCGATGATTTCTGTGTTGTTTACTAGGATTTCTCTGGCGATGGTTTGGTTATGGGAAGAGATTATATGTTCCTTAATGGAGCCCTGTTGTTTATGCATCGTTAAACGCCTAGAAAGAGATGTTGTTGTCTTGCCTATATACTGGGTTTTTTGGAGCTTACAGTCCCCAAGTGGGCATTTGAAGGCATAGACGACGTTAGTCTCTTTTAAAGCGTTCTGTTTCGTGTCTGGAGAGTTTCTCATGAGTAGGCTGGCCGTTTTTCTGGTTTTATAGTAAATCGTCAGTTGTATCCTCTGATTTTTGTCTGTAGGGATAACGTTTCTATTAACAATATCTTTCAGGACCCTTTCCTCTGTTTTATGAGCTGTGGAAAAGAAGTTCCTGTAAAATAGTCTAATAGGGGGTATAGGTGTTGTGTTAGTTGTCTCTTCGGAGGTTGCATGGCTTTTCACTTTCCTTCTTATGATGTCTTCGATGAAACCATTGGAGAAGCCGTTATTGACTAGAACCTGCCTTACCCTACAGAGTTCTTCGTCGACTTGCTTCCATTCTGAGCTGTGGCTGAGAGCACGGTCGACGTATGCGTTAACAACACTCCTCTTGTACCTGTCAGGGCAGTCGCTGTTGGCATTTAGGCACATTCCTATGTTTGTTTCCTTTTCTAGATGTAACAGCCTTTTCTAGATGTAACAGTCATGGAAAAGGGCGGAGGTTTCCACACTGCAGTCTACACAAAGGAAACAAACATAGGAATGTGCCTAAATGCCAACAGCGACTGCCCTGACAGGTACAAGAGGAGTGTTGTTAACGCATACGTCGACCGTGCTCTCAGCCACAGCTCAGAATGGAAGCAAGTCGACGAAGAACTCTGTAGGGTAAGGCAGGTTCTAGTCAATAACGGCTTCTCCAATGGTTTCATCGAAGACATCATAAGAAGGAAAGTGAAAAGCCATGCAACCTCCGAAGAGACAACTAACACAACACCTATACCCCCTATTAGACTATTTTACAGGAACTTCTTTTCCACAGCTCATAAAACAGAGGAAAGGGTCCTGAAAGATATTGTTAATAGAAACGTTATCCCTACAGACAAAAATCAGAGGATACAACTGACGATTTACTATAAAACCAGAAAAACGGCCAGCCTACTCATGAGAAACTCTCCAGACACGAAACAGAACGCTTTAAAAGAGACTAACGTCGTCTATGCCTTCAAATGCCCACTTGGGGACTGTAAGCTCCAAAAAACCCAGTATATAGGCAAGACAACAACATCTCTTTCTAGGCGTTTAACGATGCATAAACAACAGGGCTCCATTAAGGAACATATAATCTCTTCCCATAACCAAACCATCGCCAGAGAAATC
>NC_091211.1:21010689-21113189 GCF_040958095.1 Procambarus clarkii
AGGGGGGGGGAGGAGAGGGGGAGGAACGACCTGCACCCTGCATTGCATGCTGGACCCCCCTCCCCCCCATGCTGTATGCTGCACCCTGTTTAATGCTGCCAGACGCATGATGTGCTCCGGTGTGGTGTTCACTTGTGCTGCTTACCTCCCCTCATCTCTAACTCTACCTGCTCGGCTGTGCTGCTTACCTGCTCACCTGTCTAACGTACGTGTTCAGCTTTGTGACTTGCTCGGTTTGCCTATGACCTGATATAGAAATATAACTTGCAACATGTAAACTGTGTTGCACAGTGCAGTGCATCCCTTGTTGCTGTTGTTATGAAGGTTGACCTTCAGCTCTTTGGTCCTGACTCTCAACCTACACCTGATTGGTATAGAAGTTACTGAATCTATTTGTTCTGTCATATCTACATTTGAACCCATATATATATATATATATATATATATATATATATATATATATATATATATATATATATATATATATATATATATATATATATGTCGTACCTAGTAGCCAGAACTCACTTCTCAGCCTACTATGCAAGGCCCGATTTGCCTAATAAGCTAAGTTTTCATGAATTAATGTTTTTTCGTCTACCTAACCTACCTAACCTAACCTACCCTAGCTTTTTTTGGCTACCTAACCTAACCTTACCAATATATATAGTTTAGGTTAGGTTAGGTAGGGTTGGGTAGGTTCGGTCATATATCTACGTTAATTTTAACTCCAATAAAAAAAATTGACCTCATACATAGTGAAAAGGGTAGCTTTATCATTTCATAAGAAAAAAATTATAGTAAATATATTAATTCAGGAAAACTTGGCTTATTAGGCAAATCGGGCCTTGAATAGTAGGCTGAGAAGTGAGTTCTGGCTACTAGGTACGACATATATATATATATATATATATATATATATATATATATATATATATATATATATATATATATATATATATATATATAGTGTCAGCTACCATACATCAGCTCACTCTGAAATTCATTCCATTTATTAGTCTGACATTGAAGATGTTCCTTTCAATATTTCCACTGGGAATTCGGGTAATTTAGCTTCGGACTATGTTCCATTGTTCACACTATTTTAAATTGTGTATCCTAATCTACGCTATCAATTCCAATTAGCATTTTGTACGTGGTGAACATGTCTTCTCTGGTTGCAGACGATGAGTCACAATAACGTGGCTGAAGTATATTGACCAGATCACACACTGGAAGGTGAAGGGACGACGACGTTTCGGTCCGTCCTGGACCATTCTCAAGTCGATTGTGAATCCTGGACCATTCTCAAGTCGATTCCCTGGAAACACAAACCGAAACTGTCTCTATTTTCCGCTTGTAACAACTTGTAATAAAGTTGTTACATCTTGGCTTAATGTGTTTATGACGTATTAGAACGTTGTTACAACTTGCTATATTGGTTGTTACAACTGGTTAGGAGGTGATAAAACTTGTTCGAACGTTGTACCAACGTCGTAGTTTCGGTGTGTGTTTGGCGGGTTGTGAATCCTGGACCATTCTCAAGTCGATTGTGAATCCTGGACCATTCTCAAGTCGATTGTGAATCCTGGACCATTCTCAAGTCGACTGTGAATCCTGGACCATTCTCAAGTCGATTGTGAATCCTGGACCATTCTCAAGTCGACTGTGAATCCTGGACCATTCTCAAGTCGACTGTGAATCCTGGACCATTCTTAAGACCCAATCGACTTGAGAATGGTCCAGGAGGGACCGAAACGTCTTCTCCCCTGGTTCTTGACTCTTCTAGTGATGGGATGTTTAGCTCCTTAAAACCTTTCTCGCCGCTCACACCCCCGGCGCTGTGACTATGTGTACCTATGTGTAGGGAGCCGGTCGGCCGAGCGGACAGCACGCTGGACTTGTGATCCTGTGGTCCCGGGTTCGATTCCGGCTGCCGGCGAGAAACAATGGGCAGTGTTTCTTTCACCCTATGCCCCTGTTACCTAGCAGTAAATAGGTACCTGGGTGTTAGTCAGCTGTCACGGGCTTCTTCCTGGGGGTGGAGGCCTGGTCGAGGACCGGGCCGCGGGGACACTAAAAAAGCTCCGAAATCATCTCAAGATAACCTCTACATTTCCCAATGTTCCTCTGTGTCTGACCACATATGGGGTTCCAGGCTGGTGCGGCATATCGCAGAACAGGTGTGACGTGTAATACACAGTTCCCTATGAGCCACACTGTTCAAGTGTCTGACGACAGTATTATCAAACCTTGCCTACGCTGCTGAATTTATTCGGTTAATGTGCGCTTCAGAAGATAGATACAGTGTTGTGTCAACGTCCAAACATATTTTTACTGTCAGAGTCCAAAAGGATCTTTCATCCCATTTGGCACCTTACATCTTTCCTCCCTTTACCGGACCACATCTTCACTACTCTACATTTACTGGAGTTAAACTCTAGCAGCCACTATTTTCATCATTCTTTGAGTTTGTAAAGGTCTTCTTGAAGAGTCCTGCAGTCTTTTCCCCATGCGTATCCTCCTCAAAACTCTTCCAACGTCAGCAATATTGACAGAAATCAGACTATTCCCGCTGGAAAATCCTTCACATAAATCAGGAATAGAATTGGCCCTCACGCTGACACCTGCGGGACGCTGCTTCAATAACATCTCACCTCCCTGATAACTCTTTCCTTACCGTGTGTCTCTTTCCTTTCTCATACTTGTGTACCTGCATGTTCATTGTAGAGCATTCCTAATGACTCTAAACTCCTCTCTCTCCAGCAGGTGCACTATTTGCATGATGAGTACCACGTCTAAGGCTCTCTGATAGTCCAAAATATGCAGTCTACCCATCGTTCTGTCTCATGACCGATTTCCGTTGTGATGTCATATAATTCTAACCGGTCTGTTGGGAAGACATTAGCGTTCGTGAGCCCATGTTCGTGTTCCGTCATGAGAACAGCAAATCGTATCCAGTGTTGTGCTTCCAGTTTCACTATGCTTCATGCTCAGGTTTACATGTTTTATCGCCTGCTGAGGCACTGCTGCAGGTCAAAATAAATCGTAGAATTAGTGTAATTCTCATACTGTTATACTTTACTAAAATGCGGTCTGCATCCCGCACCATTTGGGAATGCTACAGGGCGCATGAAACGCATGCGCTTTAGGGAGAAGCTAAAAGAAGAGGACTGGGGAGGGAGAGATGCTCCCCCCACTGTTGTTTACTGTTGTTTACTGTTTGTGGTAATCCGTGTTGTACCAAACGCGGCTCACTGTCCTCCCACGCCAGCCACTGCATGACGGCGCGCGCCTCTAACGCCTGTAGAGCGCCTAAACTCTCCTCCAACGCAGTTATGCTTTACAGACTTTACACAATCGCCTGCCACAGTTTTCAGTATTATACAGCTGGATTTGTGTGTGTGTGTGTGTGTGAGTGTGTGTGTGTGTGTGTGTGTGTGTGTGTGTGTGTGTGTGTGTGTGTGTGTGTGTGTGTGTGTGTGTGTGTGTGTGTGTGTGTATTCACCTAGTTGTGCTTGGCGGGGGTTGAGCTCTGCTGTTTCGGCTCGGCCCGCCTCTCAACTGTCAATCAATTAACTGTTACTAACTACTAACTAATTTTTTTCCACACACGCACACACAGGAAGCAGCCCGTAACAGCTGTCTAACTCCCAGGTACCTAAATCGAGCCTTAAGATAACACTCACTTCCCCGTCTAACCTATTCCTCTCATTTGCAAGTCTGAAGTTGCTTCAGACATCCCTGAGACTCGTCTGTGTCGGAGGACGGGCTGCTGTGTCTGTAGTATCCATCCATGTCCCCCCTGGTTCTGCTCTTCCCATCTTTACACGTCGCTTTGTTTATTTTGTAAACTGATCTTAGAATCTTATTTGTCATCATGTCTCCCCATTTTCTTCCTTTATTAGTGTCGAGCGGTTAAATTACTCAAGTCTTTTCTAATTTTCATTCTGTATTGCTATTTGGTGTATTATCATTCATGTTCCCGTTCACAGAAGATTGCATTTGTTTGGGTTGAAGTCCCGAGGCCATCTTTCAAACAACTTCTAGAGTTCGTTTAGGTCACATTACAGTATATCACAGTCTGCTCCATGTTCTCATTCTATTCATTAGTTTTTCATCGCCAGTAAACACAGATGCGACGTAGCCTATTTCATCTTTGAAATCATTGAAGTATATCTCCGTTCTCAGTGTGGCCCTTTGTTTCCTTCCTGAGCGGTACTCTCTCACCCAACTTAGGTCTCTCCTCGATACACCAGCCTGCTTAAGCTGGAAGAGGAGCCTCTTGTGGAGGACAGTGAGAAAAGCTTTCTTACGTGGAAGATATAGTCTGGCCAACCCTATCTACTCCTGTCTTATTGATGTCATCTTGTAAACCCCAGTTCAATTGATCAAAGCAGGAGTTCTAGTACCTTGCAGGGGATTCTTGATAATAGGATACCGGATCAGTGGGTCTTACTTTACTCCTTTCTTATAAATAGAACCACATTAGCCTGTTTTTTAAACCTTTGGTAATTCTCCCTCTTTTTAGTGAGAAGCTGAATATAAAAGTGAGGTATCTACATAATGCTGTAGCTGTATCTTCAGCTGTAGCTGTATCTTCAGCTGTAGCTGTATCTTCAGCTGTAGCTGTATCTTCAGCTGTAGCTGTATCTTCAGCTGTAGCTGTATCTTCAGCTGTAGCTGTATCTTCAGCTGTAGCTGTATCTTCAGCTGTAGCTGTATCTTCAGCTGTAGCTGTATCTTCAGCTGTAGCTGTATCTTCAGCTGTAGCTGTATCTTCAGCTGTAGCTGTATCTTCAGCTGTAGCTGTATCTTCAGTATCCACCGTGAGACCTTCTTTGTGCCTGTGATTTTCTTCATATTCCTTTTGTTGTTTTCTTTACTCTTCTCTCTTGTGAGGGATTGTCTGTCCTCTTAAAAGCCTTAGATCTAGGGTTAGGTCAAGTTCCAGCTTGTAAACTTTCGGAAAACTTTCATTGTGTACTTAACATACTTCATTGTCATTCTCTGTGTGTTCGCCCATTCTCTAGTGTAGCAGGATTACCTGGTCATCTTCCTAAACCTTCCTTCTCGTACTGAATGTGTCCAAAGATCAGTATTAAGTGTGGTGGAGTCATCACCAGTGTGGTGGAGTCATCACCAGTGTGGTGGTGTCATCACCAGTGTGGTGGTGTCATCACCAGTGTGGTGGAGTCATCACCAGTGTGGTGGAGTCATCACCAGTGTGGTGGAGGTGAACACACACACTCGTGGCTCCAGTGTGCTACTCGCATTTAATCATTAATCAATGAAAGCTGGAGTCTGCGGGAAACGGAAAAAGGGGGTAAGAGAGAGAGAGAGAGAGAGAGAGGAGATAGAGAGAGAGAGAGAGAGAGAGAGATAAGGAGGTAAGAGATGAGGTAATGTTGGGGAGGAGTGAGAGAAAGTGAGAGGTGAGGTACATGATGTGATGAAGGACGAAAGGTAGGAAAGAAGGGTAGGTGTGAGGAGAGAAGAAGTGGGGAGAGGGAAGGAAGTGAGAGAGATGGTAGAGGAAGGAAGGAGGGAGGGAAGGGAGGAAGATGAAGTGGGGGAGAAGAGAGGGGAGGAGGTGTGGAGAGGGAGGGCGGAAGTGATGACGTGGAGAGAGAGGATGAAGAAGAGGGGGGATAACAGGAAGTGCGGGGGGGGGGAGAGAGAGAGAGAGAGAGAGAGAGAGAGAGAGAGAGAGAGAGAGAGAGAGAGAGAGAGAGAGAGAGAGAGAGAGAGAGAGAGAGAGAGAGAGAGAGAGAGAGAGTAACGGGAGGTGGATAATGGAGACAAATTACTCTCACTTGTTGGATATCATTTAAATCTTTTGTAATTATTTGTCCCGCGAATATTTCAGGATATGGAATGTCACACATTTAATAACTGTCTGTCTCCCCCCTCCCTCTCTCTCTCACTCCCTCTCTCTCCCTCTCTCTCTTCGCACATAAAGACTGTGCTTCTCCCTCACTATCATCAAGAACTCAACACGTGACGGTTCAAAGCTACAAAAGTAGCCAAAAGCTACAAAAGTACGCCATCACACACCTGCCCGGAACAAGGTGTCAACAGTTGTGCTAACTCTCCAGGTGTGTTACACTGCGCCTAGTTACACTCACCAACTTTCACAACCACCAGCTTCATACACCAACTATTTATACCAATACTTGCACCTCTCGCCCCACAGTAAATGTACACCCGTGAAAATATATATTTGTGAGACCTCTGGTGCAAGTGTAGGGACCCATAGCCTCGGAGAAGAAAGTAAAGAGTACTCAGGGAAGACCTTGTGGATCCTCACTGAACACTTTGATATTTTCTTTTCCTACCACCCCATATCCCTATTCTATTTGTGAGATATATAAACTGGTAAATGCCATATTCTCACACGAGTATCCAATGGGGAGGCAAGAGACAGCTCGCAGACCTAGAAGACAGAGGGACTAGAATTTCTGGTAAAAAAAGCAAACTATTAACTTTGACGAATTTGTTTCCAAGTATTCCTGAATCGTAAACTGTTTGAGAACTACAAATCAACATAACATAGCAACTTGCTTCAGGAGTTGGATGACTCGCGTCTTAACAATAGAAAACACTGCAACTCAAAAGACAAGACTCGAACCGAAAAAGGAGTGACCTCGAGTGCCTTGTCTGAAGATACCGAAAGTGCCACGACCTCCCTCCGCCCCCCCCCCCCCAAGAGTGCCACGAACTCTCCCCCCCCCCCCTCAAGACTTGACCCTTCGAGTACCTCAACGTGTCCCCAAAACAAGGTTGTTTGGTTAAAATCAATATAATTTAAATCACTGATATAATTCAAGACTTAAATCACTGATATAATTCAAGACTTAAATCACTGATATAATTCAAGATTTAAATCACTGATATAATTCAAGACTTAAATCACTGATATAATTCAAGATTTAAATCACTGATATAATTCAAGACTTAAATCCCTGATATAATTCAAGATTTAAATCACTGATATAATTCAAGACTTAAATCACTGATATATTTCAAGACTTAAATCACTGATATAATTCAAGATTTAAATCACTGATATAATTCTCCTTTGATTTAAATAAAAAAATTCTTTTAAATTTCAAACGTAACTGTATAGAGGTGTTTATTATATGCTTGCATGCAAATCTTTGCCACAAAACAGCTTATAACGAAAATACTGTACATACCAGACAAGTTGTATAAATTTTTCAAACTTATCACAGTCCAATGTCCACAAATTTCACAAAATGATTAATCTAGCCTTTGGAAATTAGGAAAAAAAAGAAATTCCATTCACTCTATTATTACCTCAGCACTAGCTGCAGTACAGTAAATAATGTGAATTACAAAAAAAAAGCATGAATGGCTATTAGAATTCAACCCCCCAGAAACAAATTATGACAGCTATTGTACCCAGTGCATTACACATCATAATGTAAGTGAAAATACATCATGATTTCTTCATAATTATTTCACCAACATATTGCTATGCCAATTCAAATTTCAATTAGCCTAATACAATTATTAAGTAATTATTATATCACACACTGCACTGAAGTCACCAAAGTAATCCAACATTCGTTAAATTGAAATGACAATTGTTGTAATGTATAGATAAATGACAACTGCTGAGAGATAAATGACAACTGCTGAGAGATAAATGACAACTGCTGAGAGATAAATGACAACTGCTGAGAGATAAATGACAACTGCTGAGAGATAAATGACAACTGCTGAGATAAATGACAACTGCTGAGAGATAAATGACAACTGCTGAGATAAATGACAACTGCTGAGAGATAAATGACAACTGCTGAGAGATAAATGACAACTGCTGAGATAAATGACAACTGCTGAGAGATAAATGACAACTGCTGAGAGATAAATGACAACTGCTGAGATAAATGACAACTGCTGAGAGATATATGACAACTGGTATAATGTACAGAGAACTGAGACAGTGAACAAGTTAAATATTGTCAAATCATCATAACCTGCACAAAAAGCAACAACCGAGTCATAATTCAGTACAAAAATTATACAAGTTGTATAATGCCGTTATTGCCTGTATATAACACATTACCGTTGTTCTCATTTTAAAACCTGACCACCAAGATCTGTCTCTGAATTCAGAGGCTTGAAAAGAAGCAAAAGTTTTGCTGATTTCGCTGGCCCGCGCAAATTTCTTAGGCTTGTATTATCAATTTATAGGCGGAGAAAACCCGCTCAGCGCCGGAAGCAGCACCGACCACTGAGAGACAATGTTTTGTTCCGGAAAGTATACCACTGTCAGTAGCCTGTGATCTCCACCAGTCAATACCAGACATATTCTGTGTCTCCAGAAGTATACCACTGTCAGTAGCCTGTGATCTCTACCTGTCAATACCAGACATATTCTGTGTCACAGCTTCAGTGAAGGTCACTTCCCAAGCACCTACTCACTGTTTTCCATATATCAACTGCTTCTGAAGAACTGACCCACACAAGTTCTTTGTTAAGTTGAAAGTTTTAACAAAATGTATTTTGTCATTGTATTGTTCCCTGGTGATGAAAGGTTTAATGTTTATTATCACTTGTTGACTGTCTGGTTTAAGGCTTTAGTCTAGTTTGTATTATATATTATATTCCTTGAGGTATACAGTTGCTGTGACTAGAGAGCCTGGAAGCCTTATTCAAAGAACTGTTTTCAGATTTTTTGAAAAACAATCTTGTTTTCAGATTGGGGAGTTCTGCTTAGGAGTTCGGCTTTCGGTAGCAACGTTTCACCAGTTGGGGTCTGTTTTGTGACGCCAACCTTTCTGGGTGCCTCAACTGGTTGATGGCAAACAGAATGCTTCCAGCCACAGGGGGCTTTCTATAAGCCATTAGTTAGCCAAATTTATATCATCATAATTAAGCAGAAATCATGGTTTCTCTCTTTCCAAAATTTTCTAAACTAGTCTGTTCATTCAAAACACGGGACCAAAAAGCAGTCAATTTTATGAAGAAATCCAGTATTCAAGTATGTCCTTACGAATGATATAGTGTCCAGTTATATGCTAACAATCTTTCAATAAATTCAATTTCATTATATTTATTAGGAGGAAATAAAATGTCTCCTATTGAAATAGAATCACTGTTCCCCATATATCATTATAATTATTCTGCCATACTGAGTTCACTTGAAGTTAGTGCACATATGTATGAGCTGTCTCTATGTTGATACTCAAGTACTGCCGAGTTTACATGTTAAATTAGGTTGAAAATATATTAGTGTCCAAAATATATCGTTAGTCTTGGTCATTATCCCATCAGAAATGGTCACATAGACCCATCTTAACAAAGTTTCAATGTGCTTTCAAAATTCTGGAAAAATGCACATTCAAAACAAAACTTGTTTGAATAGTCCCTTTCAAAATGTTGTTGTTGGATCTGTCACAGGGCTATGACTGGGCTAAGAGTGCCACAGACTGTTCCCCAGAGTGAAAAAAGTGCATTCAGAGTATCCTCAACTGTCTCCAGAGTGACACAACTTGACCCTAAAGTGCCACAGACTGTACCAAGAGTGCCTCAATCTGACCCCCCTAGTGCCATAGACTGTACCAAGAGTGCCTCAGCCTTACCCTAGTGCCACAGACTGTGCCAAGAGTGTCCCAGCCTTACCCTAGTGCCACAGACTGTACCAAGAGTGCCTCAGCCTTACCCTAGTGCCCCAGACTGTACCAAGAGTGCCTCAGCCTTACCCTAGTGCCACAGACTGAACCAAGAGTCTCAGCCTTACCCTAGTGCCACAGACTGTACCAAGAGTGTCCCAGCCTTACCCTAGTGCCACAGGCTATACCAAGAGTGTCCCAGCCTTACCCTAGTGCCACAGACTGTACCAAGAGTGCCTCAGCCTGACCCTAGTGCCACAGACTGTACCAAGAGTGCCTCAGCCTGACCCTAGTGCCACAAAGTATCCCCAGCGGTGTATGACCAGATGCCGAGTGAAACTATTGTGCCCCACAGTGAATAAAGTGTCCGCCAGTGGCCATAGGTGCTTGCTATACCTGGATCTTTGAGACCTCACACAATTTTTGAATAACTTTAGATACCTGGGCGCCTCCAGAAATGTCTAAAGTGTTCACAGCCAAATACTCAACAAAGCAGGACTATATATAGGAGAGATAAGATTGAATTTCACCTTACAACAACTGTCGTGAGGTGAATGAGACATGTGCTCATTTCGATGTGTGTTAAAACCCCACACACTGTAACCCCTGTAATGGTTGAGACAACTGTAAAGAAGCTAAACAGCGCGAGCTGTGACAGTCCCTTCACAATCGACTTAAGACATGGAATACAGAAACTTGATGTTTACGTCTAACTATACTGTGTCTATCAGGGAGTTCTCACCCATGGTTCATCACCGGGGATAACATATGTTCCAGTTCTCGTTCCTAAAACTTGCTGACAGTTAATATATTTTTATAACAATTCTAGAACTAACTGAACACCCAACTAATTGAACACTTCGACATATTACTTAACTTCCAGACTGATGAACCAGACATCTCTAATGTTAAATTTACATACACAACTAGAAACTCCACAACGCTATGAAGCTTCTTCAAATAACCTCAACACTACTACTCACCCACAAGAGTAATAGAGAACAAGAGGTTGTTCTGGAAACTGGAACATATTGGAGGGGTGACAGGTAAGCTTCTAACACGGATGAAAAATTTTCTGGTAGAAAAATGAGGGCCGTAATCAGAGGCAATATATCGGACTGGAGAAATGTCACAAGTGGAGTGCCACAGGGTTCAGTTCTTGCACCAGTAATGTTCATTGTCTACATAAATGATCTACCAGATGAAATACAGAATTATATACATAAATGATCTACCAGATGAAATACAGAATTATATGAACCTGTTTGCTGGTGATGCTAAGTTAATAGGGAAGATAAGAAACTTAGATGATTGGAATGCCCTTTAAGAAGACCTGGACAAAAATAAGTATATGGAGAACCAATTGGCAAATGGAATTTGATGTGAAATAATGTCATGTTATGGAATGTGGAATAGCAGAACAAGGGTGAACACACAACCAATAATATATGTGAAAAATCTGTAAAGAACTCTGATAAAGAAAGGGATCTAGGTGTGGTTCTAGATAGAAAACCATCTCCTGAGGATCACATTAAGAACATTGTGCGAGGAGTCTATGCCACGCTTTCTAACTTCAGAATTGCTTTTAAATACATGGATGGCGAAATACTAAAGAAATTGTTCACGACTTTTGTTAGACCAAAGCTAGAATATGCAGCGGTTGTGTGGTGCCCATATCTTAAGAAGCACATCAACAAACTGGAAAAGGTGCAAAGATATGCCACTAAGTGGCTCCCAGAACTGAAGGACAAGAGCTACGAGGAGAGGTTAGAGGCATTAAATATGCCGAAAGTGGTAGCTAGAAGAAAAAGAGGTGATATGATCACTAGTACAAAATAGTAACAGGAATCTATAAAATTGATAGGCAAGAATTCCTGAGACCTGGAACTTCAAGAACAAGAGGTCATAGATTTAAACTATTTAAACAAAGATGCCGAAAAAATATAAGAACATTCACTTTCGCAAACAGAGTGGTAGACGGTTGGAACAAGTTAGGTGAGAAGGTGGTGGAGGCCAAAACCGTCAGTAGTTTTAAAGCGTTATACGACAAAGAGTGTTGGGAAGACGGGACACCACGAGCGTAGCTCTCATCCTGTAACTACACTTATTTAATTGCAAGTCAGCTTACCTCCTGCCCTGCCCACAAGCTACCAGAGCACCTGGCAAAGCTGTCCATCACCAGGCGCTTGTTACACAACTGCTCAACTGTGTCTAGTAACTGCCAGGTACAAATATACTCAGCACTATACCAGGTTCGACAAATGGCTGTAAAGGAATATTTTTCCTGAACAATTCTCACGCTAAAATAAGGCTAGACAAATAGCTGTCTTCACTTCTTTGCCTTACGTTGTATATCCTGACCAAATGTTTAAGGAATAATGATTCACAAGAGTTAACTTTCATATAGACTATACAATTGTTGATCATTTTGTTCTTTTAGACCTTAAAAAAAGATTCTTTGGAAGAAATGTATTGTGATAGATGAGTTCAGAATACAATCTCACCTGCAATCTTAGTGAATGTGAAGTACTTATTTATAATACAATAGACACCTATTATCAATATTTTATTTTAAAACTACTACGCAAGAGAGAGATTCATGTGAAATACAGAGTAAAGCATCTGGGTCATATTATGTCATCAAAGGGCCAACATGTCCTTTTCTGATGCCATCTGAGACCCGAAACTCAAGACAAATGTCATACTAAACGTCATACATACCTGGTTATATCCACACCTACACCTGTTGCCTGGCCTCATGTCCACACCTACACTTAGTGCCTGGCCTCATGTCCACACCTACAGCTGCTGCCTGGCCTCATGTCCACACCTACACTAGCTGCCTGGCCTCATGTCCACACCTACATTTGCTGCCTGGTCTCATGTCCACATCTACACTAGCTGCCTGGTCTCATGTCCACACCTACAGCTGCTGCCTGGCCTCATGTCCACACCTACACTAGCTGCCTGGCCTCATGTCCACACCTACACCTGTTGCCTGGTCTCATGTCCACACCTACACTTGCTGCCTGGCCTCATGTCCACACCTACACTTGCTGCCTGGTCTCATGTCCACACCTACACTTGCTGCCTGGCCTCATGTCCACACCTACAGCTGCTGCCTGGCCTCATGTCCACACCTACACTAGCTGCCTGGCCTCATGTCCACACCTACACCTGCTGCCTGGCCTCATGTCCACACCTACACCTGCTGCCTGGCCTCATGTCCACACCTACACCTGCTGCCTGGCCTCATGTCCACACCTACACTTAGTGCCTGGCCTCATGTCCACACCTACACCTGCTGCCTGGCCTCATGTCCACACCTACACCTGCTGCCTGGTCTCATGTCCACACCTACACTTAGTGCCTGGCCTCATGTCCACACCTACACCTGCTGCCTGGCCTCATGTCCACACCTACACTAGCTGCCTGGCCTCATGTCCACATCTACACTAGCTGCCTGGCCTCATGTCCACACCTACACTTGCTGCCTGGCCTCATGTCCACACCTACACTAGCTGCCTGGCCTCATGTCCACACCTACACTAGCTGCCTGGCCTCATGTCCACACCTACACCTGCTGCCTGGCCTCATGTCCACACCTACACCTGCTGCCTGGCCTCATGTCCACACCTACACCTGCTGCCTGGCCTCATGTCCACACCTACACCTGCTGCCTGGCCTCATGTCCACACCTACACTTAGTGCCTGGCCTCATGTCCACACCTACACCTGCTGCCTGGCCTCATGTCCACACCTACACCTGCTGCCTGGTCTCATGTCCACACCTACACTTAGTGCCTGGCCTCATGTCCACACCTACACCTGCTGCCTGGCCTCATGTCCACACCTACACTAGCTGCCTGGCCTCATGTCCACATCTACACTAGCTGCCTGGCCTCATGTCCACACCTACACTTGCTGCCTGGCCTCATGTCCACACCTACACTAGCTGCCTGGCCTCATGTCCACACCTACACTAGCTGCCTGGCCTCATGTCCACACCTACACCTGCTGCCTGGCCTCATGTCCACACCTACACCTGCTGCCTGGCCTCATGTCCACACCTACACCTGCTGCCTGGCCTCATGTCCACACCTACACCTGCTGCCTGGCCTCATGTCCACACCTACACTAGCTGCCTGGCCTCATGTCCACATCTACACTAGCTGCCTGGCCTCATGTCCACACCTACACTTGCTGCCTGGCCTCATGTCCACACCTACAGCTGCTGCCTGGCCTCATGTCCACACCTACACTAGCTGCCTGGCCTCATGTCCACACCTACATTTGCTGCCTGGTCTCATGTCCACATCTACACTTGCTGCCTGGCCTCATGTCCACACCTACACTTTCTGCCTGGTCTCATGTCCACATCTACACTTGCTGCCTGGCCTCATGTCCACACCTACACTTTCTGCCTGGCCTCATGTCCACACCTACACTAGCTGCCTGGCCTCATGTCCACATCTACACTAGCTGCCTGGCCTCATGTCCACACCTACACTTTCTGCCTGGCCTCATGTCCACACCTACACTAGCTGCCTGGCCTCATGTCCACACTTGAAGATATAAGTCACAGATCCATCTTTATGTCATATTAGAGCTTAAGTATGTGTATAATTGTGTAGCATGTCAACATGATACAATACGTAGACAACAGGCGAAGCATGGATACCCCGAAGCTCAATATTATATATTATTTTTATTAAGGAGTTGTTGATTTTTCTGACTTTCTCCGGTGTTTCAATGATAAGTGGGGCAGGCTGTTTCGTCTTGGTCTTCCAAGACTATGTTTTTGTCTTGGAAGATGGCAGAGTGAAGCCTAATGTTACCGGGCTGTTGATAGCTGGTAGGGGTCGTTTGATGTTTAATGTCTTGCCCAATATCCACTCTTTTGTCGACGTAGAATGTGTCGATCATTTTAGCGTTGTCAGGATATCCCTGATGAGATGATGATGATGATGATGATGATGATGATGATGATGATAATGAAGTGGTTGTAGAGTGTAGAGACCAAGTGTTCCTTGCTGTGTGGTGTGTACTGCCAGGCGTTTAGCAAGAAATATTGTTTGCCTGTTTACTGAGATGGTTTGGGGCTGAGTCTGCAAGTGAGCATGTGAAGACATAGATGACATTCGTGTCTCTCAAGACGCTTCCTTTGGTGTGAGGAAACTTTTTCATGAGCAAGTTGGTAGTCTTCTTTTTCTTATAGTATATTATTAATTCAATCTTCTAGTTAATATCGGTAGCAGTCACATTTGTATCATTAATGTCTTTCATAACTCTTTCTTCCGTTTCGTGGTCCGCGGAGAAGACGTTCCTTTAAAACATTTTAATACGAGGGACCAGTAATGAAATACTGACCATTTCCTCGGAGGTGGCAACTCTGCACACCATTCCTTGTAACGATCTCTTCTAAACATCGGTTAGAAAATCCAATATCGACCTGCTCAACTCTGCTGTACCTGGAGCAGAGTTAAGAACAACTGCTTCCAACTGGAGCTGTGTGTGAGAACACGGTTGACCTAAGCGTCGACAACACTCCGCTTGTGTCTATCAGGCTACTCTCGCTACTAACAATCAGGAACATTCCCATCTTGGTTTCTTTAGTGCAAACTGCAGTGTGAAAGCCACTAATCCTTACCGAGGGAGTTACATCTAGGAAAGTTTGCTTACTTTCTTTCTGTCATGACGGCCGGGGCCGAAGAAAGGAATTTAAAAAATATCGATAAACAATAACAGGAAATAGACTGGGGCACTAATGCAGGTGACAGGTAAGCAACTGAGGACAAGAGAGAGAGGCAGGAACACAGAACACAAAGCCACAATGGGCCAGTTTACGTAACATCCATACCACCACACCTGGAATATGCCGAGTAGTTCTGGTCGCCACACCTGAGAAAAAGACAGTTACAGGTTAGAGATTACAGAGAAGGAGAACAATCAAGTGTGTTTCAGGCACCCAACCCACACATCTGAAAATACAGAGTGGCGACGTTTCGGACCGTCCTGGACCTGTACCAAGTCGTGTACAGAAACTGTTGATGATTGATTGATAAAGATTAAGCCACCCAAGAGGTGGCACGGACATGAATAGCCCGTAAGTGGTGGCCCTTTTGAGCCATTACCAGTATCAAGAGCTGCTACTGGAGATCTGTGGAGGTGCGACTGCACCCTGCTTGACGGGAGATGTCTCCCGGACCAAATGGTGACCAAATGGTGAGAAACTGTTATAGAGAAAGTCCATATATAAGTTAAGAATGTGAGGTGAAGGTACCTTTCACCTCACATTCTTACCATATATTGATATTCCCCTTTACTCTATCTTGTATGGGCTATTCATTCCCGTGCCACCTCTTGGGTAGCTTAATCTTCATCAATCTACTCTATCATTACACTTGATAATAGTCCAGGTCTGATCGAAACGTCGCAACTCTTACTTTCAGATGTGTGTGTGTTCGGTGTCTAATTTTCAGCCATGTTATTGTGACTTACCGTCTGCAATTTGCTTTATAGTTTGAGGAATAATATGAAGATAGTAATAATAAAATAATGAATAATCCTAACATGCTAAGGTACCTGGACATTTATACAGCTGCCCTAGACTATATGAAGGGTTACACAGTGTGTGTCAAGAGCCAGCTGTGTGATACTAAGGTACCTGGACATTTATACAGCTGCCCTAGACTATATGAAGGGTTACACAGTGTGTGTCAATAGCCAGCTGTGTGATACTAAGGTACCTGGACATTTATACAGCTGCCCTAGACTATATGAAGGGTTACACAGTGTGTCTATGTTATACTAAATTAGGATTGACTGGCAGAATCAATCTGCCAGTCAAAGTTGAACTGCAATGACTGAGAAAAAACCCGAGTGAAGAACATCAAGAAAATTATAAAATAGGATTGGAATGCAGATACGGTAAAAATATTTATATTTAAATGTCCTTTGGACTATAAGAAGCAATTAGTTTTAAATTATTCTATAGGCTTTTAAAACTAAACCAAATCGCCTTTCTAACAATCAAGTTAATACACGCAGTCCTGGGCCTCATATACGCCTTCTAATGCCTAATTTAGCACATATATATGATATATGTGATATATAGCACATATATGTGATATACTGGACCTAACAAAAGTGTAGAAGAGGTTGTTGTCTTCTTACTCGTACCATCTACACAAAGGGGTCTCAAAGTGCAACAGTTCATTTTCTTACGAAGTTCCTGTTTCATATATATATATATATATATATATATATATATATATATATATATATATATATATATATATATATATATATATATATATATATATATAATGTTTCTCGTACTTTGACAGTGTAAGATAGATGCTATAGAAACTAGTGTGTTATTAAGCACTTATCCACTGAAGGTGATTAAGATGCTTTTACAAGCTCAGGTTATAATTACATCACACTGTATAACTAATACATTACACGGTCAATCTTGGGAACAAGTCCAATATATCATCAAGTGTTCCAGTACTCATATAGGTATTACAGAGTTCAGCATACCTCAGCCCAGGAGGGTGAAAGTTAGTCAATATGGGACATTCTACAATATAATGTTCAAGGGAGGGCATGTTTTCTTTTTCACAAAGTTCTTGTTCTTTAACATATACGGGGTCAAGGACCCACTTGGGTGGTGGTGGTGGGTGGTGGCCACCTGTGCTAGGCTTACAGCTTGTTCCCCAACACACACACCCATTATTGGTAGTAGTAATTGTACCAACGAGGTCTCTACACAAGGCCTGAATACATTCGTTATTGTGTATTAAGCCCCTCACACAGTACCTTATAGGAAGGCGATGAGTCACAATAACGTAGCTGAAGTAGTTTGACGAGACCACACACTAGAAGGTAAAGGGACGACGATTGATTGATTGTTGCCGCCGAAGGCGGGTAATTTATTGTGCACCCCATACTCATCCTGTGAGCGGTAGCGCAAAAGCATTACAGAGGGCACAAAAGGTCTTTATCAGACCTCATCTTAGATTATTACATAAACAATTTCATCTATCCTTCACACCTTATAGTTACAATGTCAGCTAATTACAGAGAAAGTGCTATTTCAAGAGCTACATATTTACAGTGAGTCATCATACACGTTTCGGTCCGTCCTGGACCATTCTCAAGTCGATTGTGTTATGAGAATGGTCCAGGACGAACCGAAACGTCGTCATCCCTTACCTTATAGGTGTGAAGGATAGATGGAATTGTTTATGTAATAATCTAAGATGAGGTCTGATATAGACCTTTTGTGCCCTCTGTAATGCTTTTGCGCTACCGCTCACAGGATGAGTATGGGGTGCACAATAAACTAGCCACCTTTCGGCAGCAAACAAACGTCGTCATCCCTTCACCTTCTAGTATGTAGTCTGGTCAAACCTTATAGAAAGCAGTACTCGCATAGTGATCGTTAACCAACGAACATTCCATACTATCTTGCCCCAGGTTTCTACCCATTTTTTTTTCTTTTGGAGTAAAGAGGAAGGAGAGGCATAGGTGAAGGGAAGTATAGAAGTGGGAAATACAGTGAGAGGTATGAAAGCAGACGGGCTGTCCGCCTTGCTGACACCATGTGTGGGTGTTGACAGCTAAGCTAAGCTGGCTCCCTCTTGTCAGGGAGCTGTGAGTGTGTGAGAGGTTCTTCACATGTGTTTCACCATATTTGGATGTCCATAGATGAATACTGTGTAGCATTCATATATACACACTCCGACAATACCCATTTCTACCCTTTCTACCCATTACATCAGCCAGTCAGCCAGCCAATAAATGGGTGGCGGGTATGGGTGGTGTGCGGGCAGGCAGGAGGTCTGGGCACCCGCGGCTGCCACAGGGGGGCTGAGAGCCGCACAAGCTGCCATTATGAGAGAGCGCGGCTTTACCCCCATAAAAAGAGAACCTTCCAATTTGGATACTCATAAATTCCAAATTTCCAGATCCTCTATAAATGGATTTTGAGTTTTCGGGGAGGGAGAAGATCGGCGCTGAATCCCAGCGTTGAACATTCTTAGGTAAAATATTGGCGTTGAGCATTGTTCACTAATATTCTACGTTAAGCATTCTTCACTAACGTTCTACGTTAATCATTTTTAATATATTGGCATTGTTAACGAACATACTGGCGCTGAGAATACTTAACACAGTGGTGCTGAGCAGTGTTGTGTAACGCAGTGGTGCTGATCAGTGTCATGTAACAGTGGTGCTGAGCAGTGTCGTGTAACATAGTGGTGCTGAGCAGTGTCGTGTAACATAGTGGTGCTGAGCAGTGTTGTGTAACACAGTGGTGCTGAGCAGTGTCGTGTAACATAGTGGTGCTGAGCAGTGTCGTGTAACATAGTGGTGCTGAGCAGTGTCGTGTAACATAGTGGTGCTGAGCAGTGTCATGTAACAGTGGTACTGAGCAGTGTCATGTAACAGTGGTACTGAGCAGTGTCATGTAACAGTGGTGCTGAGCAGTGTCATGTAACAGTGGTGCTGAGCAGTGTCATGTAACAGTGGTGCTGAGCAGTGTCATGTAACAGTGGTGCTGAGCAGTGTCATGTAACAGTGGTGCTGAGCAGTGTCATGTAACAGTGGTGCTGAGCAGTGTCATGTAACAGTGGTGCTGAGCAGTGTCGTGTAACATAGTGGTGCTGAGCAGTGTCATGTAACAGTGGTGCTGAGCAGTGTCGTGTAACACAGTGGTGCTGAGCAGTGTCGTGTAACATAGTGGTGCTGAGCAGTGTCATGTAACAGTGGTGCTGAGCAGTGTCGTGTAACATAGTGGTGCTGAGCAGTGTCGTGTAACATAGTGGTGCTGAGCAGTGTCATGTAACAGTGGTGCTGAGCAGTGTCATGTAACAGTGGTGCTGAGCAGTGTCATGTAACAGTGGTACTGAGCAGTGTCATGTAACAGTGGTACTGAGCAGTGTCATGTAACAGTGGTGCTGAGCAGTGTCATGTAACAGTGGTGCTGAGCAGTGTCATGTAACAGTGGTGCTGAGCAGTGTCATGTAACAGTGGTGCTGAGCAGTGTCATGTAACAGTGGTGCTGAGCAGTGTCATGTAACAGTGGTGCTGAGCAGTGTCATGTAACAGTGGTGCTGAGCAGTGTCATGTAACAGTGGTGCTGAGCAGTGTCATGTAACAGTGGTGCTGAGCAGTGTCATGTAACAGTGGTGCTGAGCAGTGTCATGTAACAGTGGTACTGAGCAGTGTCATGTAACAGTGGTACTGAGCAGTGTCATGTAACAGTGGTGCTGAGCAGTGTCATGTAACAGTGGTGCTGAGCAGTGTCATGTAACAGTGGTGCTGAGCAGTGTCATGTAACAGTGGTGCTGAGCAGTGTCATGTAACAGTGGTGCTGAGCAGTGTCATGTAACAGTGGTGCTGAGCAGTGTCATGTAACAGTGGTGCTGAGCAGTGTCATGTAACAGTGGTGCTGAGCAGTGTCATGTAACAGTGGTGCTGAGCAGTGTCTTGTAACAGTGGTGCTGAGCAGTGTCGTGTAACAGTGGTGCTGAGCAGTGTCTTGTAACAGTGGTGCTGAGCAGTGTCGTGTAACATAGTGGTGCTGAGCAGTGTCATGTAACAGTGGTGCTGAGCAGTGGCATGTAACAGTGGTGCTGAGCAGTGTCGTGTAACATAGTGGTGCTGAGCAGTGTCATGTAACATAGTGGTGCTAAGCATTGGCAAGTAAAGCTGCCATATGAACTGAAACGTTAAGCCTTGCCTGGGCTGCCCAAGCAAGGCGTAAAGTATCAGTTCGCGGCACTGGTTTGGTGCCCCTGAAATCCTTCCCTATTGTGGCTGGCTTGTGGCTCAGTCGACAGAGCACTCGTCTCTCATGCTGGAGGTCGCGTGTTCGAGCCTCCTATTACCCAGGGGGCCAGATTCACGAAGCACTTACGCAAGCACTTACGAACGTGTGCATCTTTCCTCAATCTTTGACGGCTTTGGTTACATTTATTAAACAGTTTACAAGCATGAAAAATTGCCAATCAACTGTTGTTATTGTTATAAACAGCCTCCTGGTGCTTCGGAGCTCATTAACTGTTTAATAATTGTAAACAAAGCCGCCACAAGATTGAGAAAAGATGTACAGGTTCGTAAGTGCTTGCGTAACTGCTTCGTGAATCTGGGCCCCTGGTGAATTAATTGGGAATATCCACGGTATTGAGCTAAGGCCCAGTAGACAGTCATGAGAGCCAAGGTCCAGTAGACAGTCATGAGAGCCAAGGTCCAGTAGACAGGAGAGCCAGGGTCCAGTAGACAGGAGAGCCAAGGTCCAGTAGACAGTCATGAGAGCCAAGGTCCAGTAGACAGTCATGAGAGCCAAGGTCCAGTAGACAGTCATGAGAGCCAAGGTCCAGTAGACAGTCATGAGAGCCAAGGTCCAGTAGACAGGAGAGCCAAGGTCCAGTAGACAGTCAGGAGAGCCAAGGTTTGTACGTTTCTGGTTAGGTAACACCGTTGTATTTTGTACGTAGTGGCTGCTTAGTATATCGGTGAAACAGTCCAACATTGTTTATAAACAGTCACCTCCATATATATATATATATATATATATATATATATATATATATATATATATATATATATATATATATATATGTATATAATCAATTACAGATTTTCTTATTTATAATCTATGATACACACACATCACGGACCTTTTCAGGTGCTACAGTGGTTTGCCAAATATGCAGTACAACCCATTCAGGTCTTACAACACCCGTTAGGACAATATATATATCTTAATATTGATTAGTTTCACCCTTTCACGTCCCCTTAAAGTACACCAGGAAAGGTTAAAAAGTTTCTATGTGTGACCTCGACATACTTCAAGATGTTCTAACTACTCCTAAACTGGAAGTGGCCTAAATTAGTGTGTTGAAAAGGCATAATACCCTTAAGATTTGTAGAGCTGTGTAGCCTTGGAAGTTAAGATCGTACACAATGGTGCTAACTTAACCTTATCAACTTTTGTGAAGGTCTGATAATTTACACTATTTTTTTGTTTTCTTGGGTAGTAAGTTTTGTTTTCTGATTGCTGTTGTTTCTAAAGTAAAGTAAATGGTTATTTTGCCCCTCTAAACTTTCTTCACCTTTACCTCAGACAGCTCAGGGAAGACGTCTTGAAGGAGCTTGAAGGCTGCTGACTTACAAAACAATGTGTCACAACTCTAGATGAGGAGTCGGCAGCCTTCAAGTACCTCCAACCCGTCTTCTCCAAGCTGTCTAAGACAAAAACAAAGATCGACTCAAAGCTTGAGGGGAAATGATAGCCATTCTCTACATGTTCTAGATCTAGACATAAGCCATCAGAAGACAACACTACCCAGGAACAAAGACTGTATTAGAGTGAGTAAAGACTTCCTAGCTTGATCCCTTGTCACAATGTTCTGCCCTTTAACTGTTGCTACTCTTACCAGATATCGTCTTCAGATATCGTCTAGCGTCGTTCCTCGAGGAAGCCCGAGGTTTACACCACACCTTGTAAGCTTTGCTCAACCCTAACCTATTATCAAAGATCAATTATTGTGTTCAACACGCCTCTGAATTAGTAATGACAATCACCTATTACAATCATCTTCATTCAACTTGCGATGATTATAAATGACCACGATGAAAATTAATAATGTTTCAAGTTAAATATAAAACTTCTAAGGCCTTAAGACCTTAAGAAAACCGGTCATCCTCAAGCACTAGACCTTGGCCTCACGATGTTCCCTTACTACTGTGTCCGAGAAGCACTAATCACACAACTATAAACCCATATAGTTAATGGCTTTGAAATTAACTTAATCAAATGGTCAGCAATATGTGCAACAATGAACTGATTCAAAGGACACCACTTTCTATTTCGGGCGAAGACCAAAGGATGTCCTAAGCTGCCTCCGGCCATTTTGTCGACCTGACGCTTGAGTCTTCAGGCTAGCGAAGAACAGCCTACCCTGTTCAAACAAGTTTTGTTCATCACATTCGAGCTGATGTAGATTTCTTACTCGCCATAATCTCCAGCTGGAGTAACACATTACATACTCATCACAACTGTGCTGAGTATACAATGACCTGAGTATGCAATGGTCGACCAGGAATGTACAATATTCCTAACAGGAAATGGGAGTTAGTTGTGCTCAAAAATCAAGGGTAGCTTCCAGTTAGTTGAGTAAGACGAACATTGTGTAAGGTGTTGAGAGGAGTGAAGGTGTGCGGGGGTGCTTATGTAAGTTATATAACAGTTATATAAGGTGAGCAGCCAAGACAAGGTGCTCGACCAAGGTAGTCCCGTGTCACAAGGTGGGGCCAAGCCGTGTCCTCTCTCACTCAATGTCAGGTCACACGTTCCAGGTGACAGGTCCCAGGTGACACGTTCCAGGTGACACGTTCCAGGTGACAGGTCCCAGGTGACACGTCCCAGGTGACAGGTCCCAGGTGACAGGTCCCAGGTGACAGGTCCCAGATGACAGGTCCCAGATGACAGGTCCCAGGTGACACGTCTCAGATGACAGGTCCCAGGTGACACGTCCCATATGACAGGTCCCAGATGACAGGTCCCAGATGACAGGTCTTTGCTGTAGACTTAACAACCTGTCCTCCACAAATGCTGCCACTTACAACACCAGAAGGTCGAGCATACACAAATGTACTGTTGTGCCCACAAAAGTTCACGTGTTGTATATTATTATTATTGATATTTTGGCTAGAGGACACGAGAAAGAAGGCAACAAGCACACTTGAATTATCCTGGGCCTATTGCTGCAAAAATGTGTACTACATTAGGATTCAATTGTTCAAATACACCAACAATTACGTTGTTCAAATACACCAACATCTATGCTGTTCAAACACACCTACACCAATGTTGTTCAAATACATTAGTGCGTTTCTTATTGAAATACAACAACATCTTTGATGTTCATTTACAGACTTAAACGACACTTCAAATCTCAATGTACCTTATAATCCCTAAGGATGTGTGAGCCATTCGAAACACATATATTTAAGCTCGTTTAGAGATTTAACAACACATTGTTTTACCAATACATAAAACAAAAAATTGTAAGCTAAATGATTTTGAATTTAGGTCTACAGATGTAAGTTTGACTTACACCGCTCTATATCTCCTCAGTCCAGCCAAAATTGTAAAGTGTTTATAAGTTCTTACGAATAAAGTCTGGGATTTTTATTCTGATTTAGTATCTTTTCCTTTGGAATCTTGTAAATCCAAGATTTATGTCAATATGAAACATCATAAACATTTTCTTATATTAGATTAAGATACTATTTAAGACTCTCAAGGTAAGGTAATTATGAAGCGAAAGCTCTTAGTATGACTATGTAGCACTTGTAAAAATTTTCACGTTACAACCAAAACACAACTTCTCTAAGAATTCTTTCTCCTTTGTCTCAAGGACAAATCGTCTGCATATCACTGCATAGCTTACTTTAAGTATGCCGATACACTTTGCAGGACGCGTAAGTGCTATATTATTCCATGCAATAGTAACTTCATCTGAGTGTCTCCTGAGTGTGTTCAGCAGGCATGTGTGTCACCTTGCCACAAGTGACACTTATATTCTGCTACTTATATACTGTAGTGAACCAGATCAAAATAACAAATTCTTTTGGGAGAGTGACTATCAGTTCTCCACAAGATAATTTATCTCTTTAATGTGTGCTTTACACTGAGGATGTGAGATTTGCAAAAACGTCTGCCATCATATGTGAACCCAACTAATTCTGTATATAAAGCCTAACCCGTGAAGATATAATACAGGTTCTTGTAATGAGTGTTTATCAAAATTATATGTTATCCTTTATGAACTGAAAATCTGAAACCATGATCCTCAATTCATTTTCTTTCATGTAACTTAAGGAAAAATTACTTACTTACTGGAACAAATTGTACCCAAAATACTGGCGACAAGAACTCTTTCAAGCTGAGTATACTGTGTCTGGGTAAGTACCTCTTGCTTGGAATGTTCAATGTTGTAAGAAATTTTATAAACAAAAATGGAAAATTGCCTCTCAAGCCTATGGTGTTTATTTTCTTCAATATATAATATCTCCAGGACGAATTACAGGTTTTGTTACTAACAAATAAAAATATAGTGTTGATATTTGCAAGGCTTTAAATGCTTTACGCACATATGTATCTTATGCAGGCGACGAGTCACAATAACGTGGCTGAAGTATGTTGACCAGACCACATAGTAGAAGTTGAAGGGACGACGACGTTTCGGTCCGTCCTGGAACATTCTCAAGTCGATAGTGAATGGTCGATCTCACAATCGACTTGAGAATGGTCCAGGACGGACCGAAACGTCGTCGTCCCTTCAACTTCTAGTGTGTGGTCTGGTCAACATATGTATCGTATTTTCCGATAGCCAGACAGCGATGTCGGTGAGGCGGCTCCCTGACCTGGTACAAGTCACGTCTTGAGGTATGCCCACGTCTCCCGACTTGACCTGGGTATTACCATGTGGGAACACGTCACCACACGGACCCAACAGCACTCTCACTGGAGCTTACAACTCTCACAATCATACAAGAATACAGTAATAGCATTAGCCAAAAAATAGCACATGACTATGATGCTAGTCGCCACGGTCAAGGGGTAATCGACTTGAGAATGGTCCACGACGGACCGAAACGTCGTCGTCCCTTTACTTCCTAGTGTGTGGTCTGGTCAACATATTTCAGCCAGGTTATTGTGACTCCTCGTCTGAATAAGGGTAATCACTTCTAAGCACAAAATATCCCAAGGTAGTCTCGTAAGAAGACAGAAAACATTGAACTGTCTTATCTATGTGAGATGCCTTCTTAAGATCAGACCAACAACCCACAGCATTGTTTATTTCAGGATTTTGCAATCAATATATTTGGTTAGGCCCTGAAATAACCCAGAGACTTAGGTCACGTCTGGATCTAAACGTCATTCATATGTGCCAGAAACATTTACAAGACAATTATGAGGATATTTAAGAGTGTGTCCAGCAGGCATGATTGTTACCTTGTCACCAGTGGCACTTATACATTGCTACATTACTTATATACTGTAGTGACCCTAAACCAAATAAAATAAATTCTTTTGAGAGAGTGACAATCATTACTGGCACAAACAACAGAAATATTAACCTGTAGTTCAGCAAATTTGCTTCACTTTGTGGTGGTAATTGTTTCCTATTTTAAGTTAAATTTAGTTGTCTTTATCTGCATTCGTTGAATAAAGCTAATACAGTTTGGTGATCATACTTTAGCAGAGACAAGGAGTCAAATATATAATCTGGAATTATATACAGGAGAGGACCGCCGGGCGAGCGGACCACGTCTAGGAGTCACAATACTCTGGTTATAGCAGAGGCTTCCGAGTTGATATTAAAACACCCCTCAATCCCGACTTGGGCCCGTGTCCAGGCACCCGACCAAAGGTGCCTAGACACAAGGAGGGCACGTGTCCAGGCACCCGACCAAAGGTGCCTAGCACAAGGAGGGCCCGTGTCCAGGCACCCGACCAAAGGTGCCTAGACACAAGGAGGGCCCGTGTCCAGGCACCCGACCAAAGGTGCCTAGACACAAGGAGGGCCCGTGTCCAGGCACCCGACCAAAGGTGCCTAGACACAAGGAGGGCCCGTGTCCAGGGGCCCACTAGTGACAAATGACATATCTGTGAGAGGAAAACAATTACTACTGATACAAACCACTGCCACAGGAGCCCAAGAGAGGCTGCATACTTCAACACAAGACGATGTCCGCCCGTCTTCTCTCACCACCAGCAAGTCCTCTAAGTGTCTTACACCTCACACCGGGACTTACACCAACACCTCACACACACACACATGAACCACCACACCCATTCTTTATCACACTGAAATGTGTCAAACACCTGAGCCAAAACAAGTTACAGCCCCGCTCCTGTGCCAGGTAAGTCCACTACGGGCTCGCCATAGCCCGTGCTACTTATAACTTTTTGTTCCAAGTAGCGAATCTTAAACAGCAACAGCAGTGTCAAACAAAACATGTGTATGGAGGCTAGTAACAAAATTGGTAGACTAGCAGACGTTGTCACAGCTCCAACATGGCTACAAGTATCTCTGGCGGTTGTATAGGGATCCAGTACATCAGGCAAAGTGTAAAGTGTGTAGACAATGTCTCAAGGACACACACTCGTCCATTATATTATAAGACTGAATTTGATTTAGCCTTTTAGAGATAAATCTAAAACTCACGCTGCATGAAATGGCAAATCATCTTACTATAAATCATAAAATATCTGAAATCCTCGCACTATATCCATAGTACAGGACGGTCTGCTTCGTCTTCAACTCACAATCGGGAATCCCGGGTTCGAATGCTGGACGAGACAGAAATAGTTGAGCGCGTTTCCTATCATCTAATGCATCTGTTCACCCAGTAGTAATTAGGTACCCAGGAGTTAGCGTGTTGTGGGATTGCATCCAGGGAAGGGATGCAACCCTCTTCCCCCTTGACATAAGCCTAACATGAACATACACACTGGCTGCCTGTCTCCCGACCCGTCCTTGGTAATAATACCAAGATGGGTAAAATACCCACCGTGCTTATCACAGCTTCCATGTCAAATACCAACCGCGGCAAGACCAAGGCACGCAAGATACCCATCAGTCTAAGATACAGTCTGCTGCCCACAACTGTTTTGTCAAACAAGGTGTAAGACGAACAGGGTGACATACCTCTCCCCCATTATTTAAACCATAAAGGACATGGTTTATTGTCATTAAAGCTACACGTAACCGCAACATTAAGCATTGATAAATTCCACATTCAGGGGATGACTACATAGGCCTATATTCCCTCGTCCCAAGTTACTCTCGCATCAACATCAAACAAGTGACAGGATGAACAACCCAGCGGGTTTTCTTCCTATTGGGGAGTGTTGTACATGCTGCTATGGTGGTATGTCCACTCACAAGATGAGTGGCGCTGCCCAATAAACTCGCCCCTCGGGGCAAAATTTAAATTTAAAAATCAACATTAATATTTCACTGGCCAAAAACCACGAATGAGAACTAATATTTGACCCCCGCTTGCTTTTCTCACAACGAAGTTACATTCCATTATATTTTGTAGGAGATACTAAGAAAATTGGCCAAACTTTTTCTGCATAGGACTTCCAGGATGATAACTCCAAGAAGCCTTTTGGGGAACATTAAATGCATCTACATTTCCTTATGAGAAAACAAAATATGTCAGTGTTTCAAGAGAGCTATGGAAGTGTTAACAGGTTTCAAGAGACCTATAGAAGTGTTTACAGGTACCAAGAGACCTATAGAAGTGTTTACAGGTATTAAGAGACCTATAGAAGTGTTTACAGGTATCAAGAGAGCTATGGAAGTGTTTACAGGTTTCAAGAAACCTATGGAAGTGTTTACAGGTTTCAAGAGACCAATAGAAGTGTTTACAGGTATCAAGAGACCTATAGAAGTGTTTACAGGTATCAAAGCCCATTAATCAGGATTCCCTCCTAGAAGACACAGACGCAGTTGAGTGGGAAACAAAAGCAGCTGTATATACAAGCACAGATTTTAAGCTGTACAGCCAGGTGAAAACGTAAGATAAACAATAACTTTGAGTGACCTCTAAGATAACAGTGGCTAACTTCTAAGATAACAACAGTGACTAACGTCTAAGACAACAACAAGTTGTCACCAACACACTGAACTATTACAGTGTGAGCTTCACTACCGGAGGCGTATACTGTACAGCACCAGTGTCAAGCAATTGTCAAATTCTCCTGTTTCCTGTGTTGAGGATCCAAGACTTCACTGTTCCGTGTCAGGAAGCTCTCAAATCGTTCTGGTAAGTGTCGGGAAGCTCTCAAATCGTTCTGGTAAGTGTCAGGAAGCTCTCAAATCGTTCTGGTAAGTGTCAGGAAGCTCTCAAATCGTTCTGGTAAGTGTCAGGAAGCTCTCAAATCGTTCTGGTAGTGTCAGGAAGCTCTCAAATCGTTCTGGTAAGTGTCAGGAAGCTCTCAAATTGTTCTGGTAGTGTCGGGAAGCTCTCAAATCGTTCTGGTAGTGTCAGGAAGCTCCCAAATCGTTCTGGTAGTGTCAGGAAGCTCTCAAATCGTTCTGGTAGTGTCAGGAAGCTCTCAAATCGTTCTGGTAGTGTCGGGAAGCTCTCAAATCGTTCTGGTAGTGTCAGGAAGCTCTCAAATTGTTCTGGTAAGTGTCAGGAAGCTCTCAAATTGTTCTGGTAAGTGTCAGGAAGCTCTCAAATTGTTCTGGTAAGTGTCAGGAAGCTCTCAAATTGTTCTGGTAAGTGTCAGGAAGCTCTCAAATTGTTCTGGTAAGTGTCAGGAAGCTCTCAAATCGTTCTGGTAAGTGTCAGGAAGCTCTCAAATCGTTCTGGTAAGTGTCAGGAAGCTCTCAAATCGTTCTCGTAAGTGTCGGGAAGCTCTCAAATCGTTCTGGTAAGTGTCAGGAAGCTCTCAAATCGTTCTCGTAAGTGTCGGGAAGCTCCCAAATCGTTCTGGTAAGTGTCGGGAAGCTCTCAAATCGTTCTCGTAAGTGTCGGGAAGCTCCCAAATCGTTCTGGTAAGTGTCGGGAAGCTCCCAAATCGTTCTGGTAAGTGTCGGGAAGCTCTCAAATCGTTCTGGTAGTGTCAGGAAGCTCCCAAATCGTTCTGGTAGTGTCAGGAAGCTCTCAAATCGTTCTCGTAAGTGTCGGGAAGCTCCCAAATCGTTCTGGTAAGTGTCGGGAAGCTCTCAAATCGTTCTCGTAAGTGTCGGGAAGCTCCCAAATCGTTCTGGTAAGTGTCGGGAAGCTCTCAAATCGTTCTGGTAGTGTCAGGAAGCTCCCAAATCGTTCTGGTAGTGTCAGGAAGCTCCCAAATCGTTCTGGTAAGTGTCGGGAAGCTCTCAAATCGTTCTGGCAAGTGTCAGGAAGCTCCCAAATCGTTCTGGTAGTGTCAGGAAGCTCTCAAATCGTTCTGGTAGTGTCGGGAAGCTCTCAAATCGTTCTGGTAGTGTCAGGAAGCTCTCAAATCGTTCTGGTAAGTGTCAGGAAGCTCTCAAATCGTTCTGGTAAGTGTCAGGAGGCTCCCAAAACCTCCAGAGTTAACAGCGCGAAGACAAAGTTTGACGCACGACAAAATATGTTATTCCTTCCTGGTGTGCACCTAAGTGCAGTACTGCTGAGGCGCACTACATTCACCTGGGTGCGTGACCAAGTGCATAATCCGTGTCCTGAAGCCTCTACAGTACTGCTGAGGCGCGCCACATTCACCTGGGTGCGTGACCAAGTGCATAATCCGTGTCCTGAAGCCTCTACAGTACTGCTGAGGCGCGCCACATTCACCTGGGTGCGTGACCAAGTGCATAAGCCGTGTCCTGAAGCCTCTACAGTACTGCCGAAACGCGCCACATTCACCTGGGTGCGTGACCAAGTGCATAAGCCGTGTCCTGAAGCCTCTACAGTACTGCCGAAACGTGCCACATTCACCTGGGTGCGTGACCAAGTGCATAATCCGTGTCCTGAAGCCTCTACAGTACTGCTGAAACGCGCCACATTCACCTGGGTGCGTGACCAAGTGCATAATCCGTGTCCTGAAGCCTCTACAGTACTGCCGAAACGTGCCACATTCACCTGGTACGTGTCAGAGTACAGTTCGTGCCACATAGCTATCAGGACACGTCTTGGCAGTCACATCAAGGAGGAGTAATCATAGACTTGGCCCGGGACGTAAACACACAAGAAGCAGATCACGTGTTTGTGCGTCTTGTCGTCAGGAGCCAGTTAAATGTTGAACAAACTCGGGGCCAGATTCACGAAGCACTTACGAACCCTGGGGCCAGATTCACGAAGCACTTACGAACCCTGGGGCCAGATTCACGAAGCCGTTACGAACCCTGGGGTCAGATTCACGAAGCAGTTACGAACCCTGGGGCCAAATTCACGAAGCAGTTACGAACCCTGGGGCCAGATTCACGAAGCAGTTACGCTAGCATTTACGACCCCTGTACATCTTTTCTCAATCTTTGGCGACTTTTTTTTTAATTATTAAACAATTAATGAGCTCCGAAGCACCAGGAGGCTGTTTATAACAATAACAACAGTTGATTGGCAAGTTTTCATGCTGGTAAACGTTTAATAACTGTAAACAAAGCCGTCAAAGATTGAGAAAAGATGTACAGGTTCCTAAGTACTTGCGTAACTTCTTCGTGAATCTGGCCCCAGACCTTGAATAGCTATGGCTGTAGTGGCCGCGAGACGCCAGTACATCAGTAACTGTGTACATTCCCATGGCCTTTGTTTTGTAATGTAATTTGTCAGCAATTATGTTAAGTATTATCATCATCGCTGTCAGTGTTTCTAAATACGCTTATTCAACCAATGTATTACTACAGCAGTTGTATAAGTTCTTTCTCTTGTAACACGGGGGGGGGGAGGTTCTCGAAACTAGGCTGACGAAAACGAAACAAACTAGGCTGTTGTAAGAATTATCCAGAAGGTTCCAGAAGTCGGGTAAGGACCTGACCTCTGGTACCTTCTGGATAATTCTTACAACAGCCTAGTTTGTTACACTCTTGCATGCATAAATATTTTATTCTCGGAGTAATTCAACACGACAAGGCATGCTTCTGAGGCGTAGTTCAGCATTATGGGCTTCGTCTACTAATTATCTTGCAGCACAAACACGTGACGAGGAGGATGTAAATAAATGCGATTACACGAACGATTCTGCAGCGAGGGAAACATGGTTTAGAATGAGGTCATCTCGCGCCTGCTGACCTGACCCCGGGGGCTGTATGATGGCACTCACCTTGGTCCAAGACGACAGTGACCTTGGTCCAAGACTGGGAGACGGTACTCACCTTGGTCCAAGAATGTAAGACAGTACTCACCTTGGTCCAAGACTGGGAGACGGTACTCACCTTGGTCCAAGACTGGGAGACGGTACTCACCTTGGTCCAAGACTGGGAGACGGTACTCACCTTGGTCCAAGACTGGAAGACAGTACTCACCTTGGCCCAAGACTGGAAGACAGTACTCACCTTGGTCCAAGACTGGAAGACAGTACTCACCTTGGAAAAGACTGGGAGACAGTACTCACCTTGGCCAAGACTGGGAGACAGTACTCACCTTGGCCAAGACTGGGAGACAGTACTCACCTTGGCCAAGACTGGGAGACAGTACTCACCTTGGCCAAGACTGGGAGACAGTACTCACCTTGGCCCAAGACTGTAAGACAGTACTCACCTTGGTCCAAGACTGGAAGACAGTACTCACCTTGGCCAAGACTGGAAGACAGTACTCACCTTGGCCAAGACTGGAAGACAGTACTCACCTTGGTCCAAGACTGGAAGACAGTACTCACCTTGGCCAAGAGTGGGAGACAGTACTCACCTTGGCCAAGGTGAGTACGGTCCAAGACTGGAAGACAGTACTCACCTTGGCCAAGACTGGAAGACAGTACTCACCTTGGCCAAGAGTGGGAGACAGTACTCACCTTGGCCAAGACTGGGAGACAGTACTCACCTTGGCCAAGAGTGGGAGACAGTACTCACCTTGACCCAAGACTGGAAGACAGTACTCACCTTGGCCAAGACTGGAAGACAGTACTCACCTTGACCCAAGACTGGATGACAGTACTCACCTTGGCCAAGAGTGGGAGACAGTACTCACCTTGGCCAAGACTGGGAGACAGTACTCACTTTGGCCAAGACTGGAAGACAGTACTCACCTTGGCCAAGAGTGGGAGACAGTACTCACCTTGACCCAAGACTGGAAGACAGTACTCACCTTGACCCAAGACTGGAAGACAGTACTCACCTTGACCCAAGACTGGAAGACAGTACTCACCTTGACCCAAGACTGTGGAGATTGTGGTTACCTAACCAACCGCTGTGAGACTAAAGAGATCCGATTCATGCTAATAGAAGATTTAATTCCCCATTCAGTGGAAGACACTTGGAATATGTGTCAGTAGTAGCAGATATCTGGCCAATACAGTAGCAGATACTAGTACTCTCACCTCAAGACTGTAGGTGTCTGGTGGTCTACCTTCAAGACTGTGAAATCGAGATGTAATGATTTATAGACTATAGTGATCTATCCTTAAGTTCCACAACACTGTTTTAACTAATAATATAATAAGTCAATAGAAGAATGTTGTGACCTGACCTCATGACTGGGAGAATGTTGTGATCTAACCTCATGACTGGGAGAATGTTGTGACCTGACCTCATGACTGGGAGAATGTTGTGATCTAACCTCATGACTGGGAGAATGTTGTGACCTGACCTCATGACTGGGAGAATGTTGTGACCTGACCTCATGACTGGGAGAATGTTGTGACCTGACCTCATGACTGGGAGAATGTTGTGACCTGACCTCATCTCATAATTGAATAAACTCGTCACGACATCATTCCAACACGTACAACTTTGTCGTTTAAACAAGACAACAAATATTGGTAAAATCTTCACCTCCCACTCACAAACCAACTTCCTGCAAGATTCCTCCCACTCACAAACCAACATCCTGGAAGATTCCTCCCACTCACAAACCAACTTCCTGCAAGATTCCTCCCACTCACAAACCAACATCCTGCAAGATTCCTCCCACTCACAAACCAACATAACTTTAGCGGTTAAGTATTCTAGTATCTAAAGTACCGAAGCCAAGCAAACTTAAATCGGCAAAGCAAAGCCAGCCTTGTGACCGGCGGCCACAGCCACCAAAGTTCTCTGGCCGTCCGCAACGCTCGCCGCTTCTGCCCGAAGAATCGACCGTCCATCGGCCATTTTGAAGGCCTCTCTTCCGAGGCCTCGCCACCGTGCCTCGTACAGCATGTTTGGGGAATAATTACGTATCGTCACACTAACTTTACGAGCCGATACCGGGGTAAGAACAATGTGTATTGGGTGATAACCTTCATTTTATGCTGGGATTAGGCATCATGGGCTTATCCGCTGCCAGGATAATTAACGCTGTTTTTTTGCACTGTTTCCAAGCTTTAGGTAGACTCTAAGCCTTGAATTTAGCATTAAAATATACTCAGTGTATATACGGATTAGTATACCTCTCTTGGTATATACCATGGAACATTTGCATATACATTGTGACAATGAAAATACATTAAGCCAAAATGATGAGGAGGATTAGAGCCTCTTCCATATATATATATACATTATAATATATACAAGGAACATTACAATATAACATTATAATATATAGGAACAATATTACAAGGAACATAAAATCTCTTCTCACAACCAGACCATCACCAGAGAAATCTTAACAAGCAACACAGAAATCATCGATAGATACAGCGATAGCAGGAGACTCGACATCAGCGAGGCACTACACATCAAAAAGTCAACACCAGCAATCAACAGCCAATTAACACAACTATATTCTACCCACCTCAAGACCCCGAAACAACATAGAAGCAGGAAAAGAAAATATCGGCCAATAGGCCTTCTGTAGTTACTTTCATTATGTTCCATACCCAGTTTATATCCATGGATTCGTATTCTGCCACCTAACCCAAAACATTTGTGTCATATCACCTCACCCAAAACGAATATAAGCATGATATATATTTTTATGTGTAAACCAGTCTTAGAGAATGTAAGAAGCCCTTACGAAACGCTTTTAGGTGTCAGACCAAAAATAAAAATGTAACAAAAAAATGAATTTTGGAGAGTTAATATCTCAATTACCGTCGACAGTGAAGAAAAACGTATGAAATATTGAGAAGATTCGTGTTAGAATTCTTAATAACACCCTTTCGGTCATATTCAACAACATATGTTTACAAGAAAGACTGCTACCAAAATATACTAATAATAAAAATATATATATACAGTATATATATATGTGCACAAACTAAAGCAAATATAGGTGAGTATATCGAGGTCACTGCATCTAGCTGAGAAGACAAGAGAAATCGTTGATATAAACATCACACAAGTATGCACATAATTATAAGAACTCGGGCGATTAGTGAACAAGTCCACTAGCTAACTGAAGGCTGAGTTGGGGACCCAACAGCAGGAGATGATCGGTCCCCACGAGTAGAGAGGTTAGGCTCTGTCTGATAAAGTAAATAATATTCTAACAGAGAATTTAATTTAATAGAGGCCATGAACTCATTCAAGCTCTCTTGGGTATTAAGAAGAGTTCAGGTTCTGTGTTGGCCACTTGCATACACATATGTACAAGTATCTTGAAACAGGTGAGCTACAGACAGCTGGAAAACAGCCATCATAGCACCAATATAAAAAAAAAGAGAGGGGGGGGGGTGTAAGGGGGTATCCCTTACCTGCATACCACTAAGGTAATGGGTAAATATAATACCAAAACAAACAACCAGAGGAACATCTAGAAAAGGACATTGAGCATCTTACCAGAGCTTAGTTAATTAATGATAAATCCTGCCTCACAAATCTAATAGAAGTCTATGCCAGGGTGAGAGAACAAAGGGAGGACGGACAATGGTGGAGCGACAGCATACTTTTGCTTCACCAGGAGGCCCTTGACACCGTGGGCCTCCACCCTCGCCCCCACACAGCTAGTCTACACGACGGAGACAAAGGCTGAAGGTGACAGGTAACGTGCTCTCACGGTTACCTTACCCGCCAAACACACACCGAAACTACGACGTTGGTACAACGTTCGAACAAGTTTTAACACCTCCTAACCAGTTATAGTTATACAACCAATATAGTAAGTTGTAACAACGTTCTAATACGTCATAAACACGTTAAGCCAAGATGTAACAACTTTATTACAAGTTGTAACAAGCGGAAAATAGAGACAGTTTCGGTTTGTGTTTCCAGGGTAGTAACTCTTAACTTGGCGAGAAGATGCTAGCGAAGCACCTCAAGTGAATGACGCACTAGACAGGACAAACACTTCCTCAGCGATCTATATAAATCTGGCACAAAATTAGTGATGAGGATAAGCACGACAGACGACTGCAGGAAGGCTTGCATGAACTGCAAAATACTGTCTCAGAGGTACCGTTAGAATTAAATTTCACCAAACGGAACTAGTTCATCAGGCAATATTGCTGCACAGATTCAATACTTTCACTACTAAAACATTACATACACATAACGACTTCATCAAAATCGCACATGAGGGTATGGCTACAACCTGCTATTTTTTAAAGTGTATTTGTGGGCAATTTAACAAAGAAAATAATCCAAACACACACACATACACCCAAATATTCAATAAGGTAAACCAATAAGTATCACACACTCAGTTTAAGTATACCCGATAGGTTTACCGCTCTTCTCGGTGTATGTACACTTGAGAGTTTACTCGGGTCCTAGACAAAATACTTATTAGTTGGTCAACAAGCTCTCGTGTTGGCCGTAATTATTCCCTCACAGGTGATAGGCCTTAAGCCCAAAACCAAAACATAACCAGCGAGTATATATATATATATATATATATATATATATATATATATATATATATATATATATATATATATATATATATATATATATATATATATACTCAGGGAGATGAATTACGTTATCCCTCATCTCTGATGCAAAGACTTCTGACAAATTTTGAAAGTCTACAAACTTTAAACCTTAAAATATAAACTCCGAGTTCATTACACTCTATTCTATTTTGAATATATATAAACGATGCTTGTAAATAGCTGTCTCATCGGCAGAAAAACTTTATGTTTGCTTAAGTCACAACTAGATATTTTACAGGCAAAAACACCATGACCCTCACCACTACGTTAAACAATCAATTAGATAAACTTCACCAATAGTTTACAACAAAAAGGCTCCCATTGACTCGGGTCAATATTAGACACAATCTTCCTTCTCTCTAACCTTCAAGTACACTATATTCCCAAACACAATTAAGGATTAAAGCACGTTCTGTGTACATGTACTGAAAAACACGCCTCTCGGTGGGGGTGTGTAAATATATATATATATATATATATATATATATATATATATATATATATATATATATATATATATATATATATATTTACACACAAGTATGTGTGTAAATATATATATTTACACACCACCTGAAGGTGGTGAGGCTGGCACCTTCAGGGCCACCCAGAAAACTATTAAGTGCAGGGACTTAGGGGGCATTGTTACGGATTCGTCCCGATAGGTTCTGATACCCTGGGCGCCTGGAGTTAATGTGCACTCAATTTTATGAAGGAGGTGGGAAAGGAACTCATTAGGCAAACTAAAAGCCAAAGAGCAGCCAGCTGTCTGTTCCAGCACCTCAGTGTAATGATCCAGAGAGGAAATGCTTGTTATATCTTGCGAACATTTGTAAAAAACCTTCAACTGGTTGAAGTTTTTAAACAGTAACTGAATTTATGTTTGTGTATTCTGTAAGCTGTAACACAATGTAATAGATTAAATAAATAAATAATTATGTATAAAATAATAAAATATCAAGAGTGTTGGAGAAGAAAATAGTCAACAAGTGTTCAGGGAGAACCAGCAAGGTCTTCTCTGAGTGCCTTTTATTATTTTCGCAAAGGTCCCCACAATTGTACACGTGGGGCACCCCTATCTCTATCTAAGGGAGAGAGAGAATGCCTGCCTATACGTCTCTTTGTCTGTCTGTTCAAGGTTGTAGGCCAGGGACCAGATTCACGAAGCAGTTACGCAAGCACTTGCGAACCTGTCCATCTTTTCTCAATCTTTGGCGGCTTTGTTTACAATTATTAAACAGTTAATGAGCTCCGAAGCACCAGGAGGCGGTTTATAACAATAACAATAGTTAATTGGCAAGTTTTCATGCTTGTAAACTGTTTAATAAATGTAACCAAAGCCGTCAAAGATTGAAGAAAGATGTACACGTTCGTAAGTACTTGCGTAAGTACTTCGTGAATCTGGCCCGTGATGCCTGGATATTGCTTCATCCAACTTTCACACAAAAACATGTGACGTGGTAGTGTCGCAGGCCAGTCGGGCTAGGCTCCACTGCCACATGTTAAGAAATATCGGCATCTAACATGCGATTTTCATGAAGTTAATTTTGAAATATCTGCAGAGCAGCTCTACAATATGGAGCTGCTGCTAATGAAGACGTGGTGAGTCTGTCACAGGCACAAGGACCGCCAAAAGGAAATCCCTTGCGTGGGGGGAGCACAACTTCATCAAATCTCACATGGTGGGGTATGGTTACACCCTGATATTTCTTTAAGCATTTAATGTAGGCCTACCCTGACCAGCCTATTTCCCTCCCGTACCACAGAACATTCTCCCTGCAAGTTTGGGTGAGGCTAGCCCCAAGCTTCTGGCCTCCAAGTTTGGACAGACAAACAAACAAGCAAACAGACACTCTCTCTTTATAAAATTATATATATTTGAAACAACAAGAGACCCTGAAGCTGCCAGCTTCCTTTTCCAGCGCCTCAGCGTGGCGATACAGAGGGGAAATGCAGACTGCATTCAGGGTTCCTGCCCGCCATCTGAGGAGCTGGAGGAACTCGACAACTTGTGATAATCATCTTTGTACCATTTATGTAACTCCTTTTTTGTAACAAACTTTAAATAAAATAAATATATATGTGTATATACTGTACAAAAGAATGGGGATGGTAGGAGAAGAAAATATTAAAGTGTTCAGTGAGAATCCACAAGGTCTTCTCTGAATACTCTTTATTTTCTTCTCCGAGGCTATGGGTTCTTATAGTTGCACCAGAGGTGGTACCCTCACAATAAAAAAAAATTATATATATATATATATATATATATATATATATATATATATATATATATATATATATATATATATATATATATATATATATATATATATATATATACTCAAACTATTATATTCGCATAGTGGTAGACGGTTGGAACAAGTTAGGTGAGAAGGTGGTGGAGGCGAAATCCGTCAGTAGTTTCAAAGCATTATATGACAAAGAGTGCTGGGAAGACGGGACACCACGAAAGTAACTCTCATCCTGTAACTACACTAACGTAATTAGGAGATGAACAAGAAATCTTTGCCATAGGATACAGCTAATCTAGACACCAAATTACCTAAAGAGAATGGTTAAATGAGGTTATCAATAAATAACTTCTAAAAGTGGCAGGGATGTGGCAATTATTTAAAAAGTGCATAAAAGCAAACAAAAGTATTAGAAGAAGAGAGAGTGAAGGAGGAAAGTATTGGTATAGAGGAAAGAAAATATTCACGAAAACTGAATATTAACATAGATGGGATGAGGTAACAAATGATTTAAATGACATAATACAGCTTAAGAAACTAGATATAGTTGAACTAGCGCAAACGAAACTTGCATATAATATTTTCAATGAGGTTGGACTCCCGAGGGACTACTCCATTTGGAGATGACGTAACAGAAAAATTGGAAAAGGTGGAGGAGTTGCAGTGCTGCTTAAAGAACAACTTAAAGTGGGATACACAACCAATACGAGAATTATACAATTCTGCAATTACACAACGCACGAGAAGTTGACCTAATATTACAGGAAATCTTTAATGACGATGCTAAAGTGATAATTATATATATATATATGCCTATAGTCCACCAGCAAGCAACACATGGAGGAAGGATGATCTGGGCGACAAAGGAAAGGGGCCTTATGATGATCACGAGACAGACTATAGTGAGAGTAGATTAAGATATATCACGATTGTTAGTCACTTGGTGACTTCAATTTGAAATCATTAGACTGGGAGACCTATGAAGCAAGAAAGGAGGCATTTGGGCAGGTAGATTCATAAACGTCATCCTGGAGACATTAAACAAGCCATAAGAATGACATTAAACAAGCCATGGAGAGGGATGCTCCACCCATGCTGGATTTGATATTTACCAGGAAAGAAGAAGAGATATTTGTTATTTGCTACCTTCCTCCCATGAGTAAGACCAACCATGTCCTTTTGGAAATCAAATATGTAATGTGCTACAATCTAAAAGATAATGAGAGAAAGTGAAACAGTTGAAAAACTTTATTTCAAGAGAGGACACTAGAGAATTCAGCAAGTTCTTCAATCAATCTGATTGGAAAGATATGTTGTTAGACAAGAAAGTAAATGAGATGTATGCCAAATGTTAAGAGATATATAACGAAGATACAACAAGATTTATACCAAAACAGAAATGCAAAACTAGAATACAAGATTAATTCAACAGTAAGTGAGAGAGAGAGAGGACCAGAGAACAAAAAGAAAATTTTTTGTATTCAATAGAGGAATTATACCAGCAATAAAAATAAGCAAGAAACAACTACACAACATTGAGAAGGGAGGTATAAAGACACTTGAGAAAGGGGTAACGGACAAATGTAAAACAGCCTATTCCATAAATTCATTAAAAGCAAGTTGCATACAAAGGATAAATTCCAGAGGTTGAAAATGGGCAACAGATTCACAAAGAATGTATAAGAAGTGTGTGAAACACAAAATGACCCGTTCTAAAGTGGGTTTGTGGATATGAGGATTTCCGAGAACCAGACAATTCGGATATCAGACAATAAAGTGTACCATAAAGTACACAGAAGAGACGAGAGACGAATTAGAAAAACTACTCAAGTAGTTAGTAATAAACAAAGTAGTTGGCCCTGATGGATTCTCGCCTTGGGGTTCTTTGGGAATGTGCATGAGTCCAGAATTCCACTATAATTGATTTCTCAGGCATACGTACAGGCATACAATTTCTCTTTACATACAGGAAACTAATCAGATGTATATAAAGAGGAAATTATAGTTCTATTCTACAAAAACAGCAGCATAAAAGACCCCACTAAATTATAGACCAGTATAATTATAGACCTATATACTGACAGGTGTGGTAGTCTAATCACAATAAAACACTAAAACCAAAGGGATAGACTACCTGGAAAGAAATTATATAACAACAGACAGACAGTATGGCTTTTGAACGAGGAAGATCTTGCGTATCAATTTAGTTTTTATGTAAGAGCCTCAGAGATATTACAGGAAAGAGATGGTTGGGTTAATTATTTATCTGAACTTAAAATAGGCTTTTCATAGTTCATATTCCCACACAAACAAATATTTTGGAAGCTGAAACATGCTGGAAGGGTGACAGGCAGACCTCTAACTAACATGGATACAAAATTTCTAACAGAAAAATGAGAACAGTAATCAGAGGCAAAGTATCAGACTGCAGAAATGTTACTAGCAGAGTACCACAAGGTTCAGTTCTAGAACCAGTTTATATTGGCAATGTTCCCTGTTTATATAAATTTACCAGAGACAATACAGAACTATATCAACACGTTTGCTGATGATGCTAAGCTACTTGTGAAAGAAAGTAATTATCAGGAGGACCTACTAAGGAATATATAAGACTTAGGCGATTGTCATGGCCTTCAAGATGATCTGGAGAAGATAAGTGAAAGGAGAAAAAATTCTGTGAATAAATGCCACCGTATAGAATGTGGAATAGAAGAAAATAGGCCATATACCACCTACAAATTACATGGAAAAGCTTTAAAGAACTCTGATAAAGAAAGATCTAGGGGTTCTGGATAAAACTTGAGGATCACATAAAGAAAACTGTGCGAGGAGCCTACTCTACGCTTTACAACTTTAAAATCTCTATTAAATTAAGCATGGATAGCGAAATATTAAATAAATTTGTCATGACATTTGTGAGACCAAAATTAGACTACGCAGCTGTTTTATGCTGATCATATCTCAAGAATCACATCAACAAACTGGAAAAGGTGCAAAGATAAGCTACAAAATGTCTACCTGAACTGAAAGACGAAAGCTACAAGGAGAGGCTATAAGTGTTAAATATACCAAAACTAAAAAAATATAAGAAAAAGCTAGGCGAAATTAATTTCTGTCACGATCACGTTGTGATCTTGACAGAAAATTCCTGAATTTGCAAAGTGTCACAGCTGGTAATTCTGAAATGTATTTATTTGTGACATTTGGAAGCTAAAGGCACGCTTCCATGTGTTGATGGTCAAAGGGGTTCAGCTGAAGTGCAGTGTTCAGTGTTGCAACATGTTGTTGCTTGACCATTACCGCTGGATATGTTGGCATCTCTATAATGCCACTGTTGTTGCTTGACCATTACCGCTGGTCATGTTGGCATCTCTATAGTGCCACTGTTTTTGCTTGACCAATACCGCTGGAAATGTTGGCATCTCTATAGTGCCACTGTTTTTGCTTGACCATTACCGCTGGATATGTTGGCATCTCTATAGTGCTACTGTTTTTGCTTGACCATTACCGCTGGATATGTTGGCATCTCTATAATGCCACTGTTGTTGCTTGACCATTACCGCTGGATATGTTGGCATCTCTATAGTGCCACTGTTGTTGCTTGACCATTACCGCTGGATATGTTGGCATCCCTATAGTGCCACTGTTTTTGCTTGACCATTACCGCTGGATATGTTGGCATCTCTATAATGCCACTGTTGTTGCTTGACCATTACCGCTGGATATGTTGGCATCTCTATAGTGCCACTGTTGTTGCTTGACCATTACCGCTGGATATGTTGGCATCTCTATAGTGCCACTGTTGTTGCTTGACCATTACCATTGGACGAACAGAAAATGTAGTCGTTTACGCTTGTATATTTTCTTGATAAAACATTCACAACCAATTACATTCATTTTGGCAATGCTAAATTTAAAATTACAAAAATTGTTAAGACCAGATAATTATAAAGTACATTAAGTAGGCGAAATACTATATACCGTCCTGTTGAAAAAAAAATGACTTCTGATCAATTGTAAAGATGTTTGCACGTTTGCTTAACACCAATTATGAAAATATTAATATTCCAAAAGACGCTCCTGCCTGGTTTGGAACAGATCACATTACATTTCGAATCATTTACTTTGTGGCATCATTTAGTTAACATATTCTCTTTAGACCGATTGTCCTAGAAGAGATAAAGCATTAGTGCACAATATTAACAGCAATTAAGAGGATTAATAATAAAGGCAAATATAATATTATTTGATCCAAAACTCCTGGTCGACTTCAAGAAAGAATGCTTTATTAATTTTGAGGTGATCTTAGACAAATATAAAACACGTTCAAGAAGGTTACGAACGTGATAAGTTTAGGCCTCTTAATGCATGTAATGTTTTCAAATCTAAATATCAACACTGTACAACAGGGATATATATATAGAACCGCTGAAATTGTATCTAACCTTTCCACAACTGTCAGTGAAACCTGTGTTCATCTTGCCCTTAACTTTTAACACAGGCACACTGTAATAGTTAAACACAAATTGAACTAAAATAATAGGAGCTATGATAGCCTAACCTGAGATGTCTAAGTTATCCTTAAGTGTATTTCACGTTATATATATATATATATATATATATATATATATATATATATATATATATATATATATATATATATATATATATATATATATATATATATATATATATATATGTCGCGCCATACCACCGTAAGTAATAAATCCCCGTCTCGCTTCCTCTTACAAGAACTGTCCAGCCGCTATCAAGTCAATATGCACAAAATTATACTAATTTGTCACTACACCGAATCATTTATAATTTTAGGTTATATATTATTCATATTATGCATCAATAATTTGTTTACCGGTGTATATTTCTTCAAGATAGCTAGAATTATATTGGAAAGACATAAGTCTTAATTGAGGTTATCTTGAGATGATTTCGGGGCTTTAGTGTCCCCGCGGCCCGGTCCTCGACCAGGCCTCCACCCCCAGGAAGCAGCCCGTGACAGCTGACTAACTCCTAAGTACCTATTTACTGCTAGGTATCAGCGGCATCAGGGTGAAAGAAACTCTGCCCATTGTTTCTCGCCGGCGCCCGGGATCGAACCCGAGACCACAGGATCACGCGCCCAGCGTTCTGTCCTCTCAGCCGCCGGTTCCCTATACATATATAAATAAATATATAATATAAATATTATACATGTATAAATAAGTCTATAAATATACAGAATCTGGTTCTGTATATTTATTTTTAGTTTAGCTTGTTACGAGGCCTAAGCATACAAATCCTGGTAAATTGTGTATGAGGCGACCAGGAGAACTAAAGCCAAAATAATCAAATTATTTTTTGATGAAAAAAAACTACCGTTCGACTGACACACGACCAGAAGCTGGACTCTGTCAGCTGTCAAGCTCCCTTCGTCCTGTTCCTTGACACCCACCCCTCCCTCGCTGCCCAGTAACACCCACACCCTCCCTCGCTACCCAGTAACACCCAACACCCATCCCCTCCTCCCTCGGTGCCCAGTAACACCCACACCCTCCCTCGCTACCCAGTAACACCCCCCCCCCCCTCCCCTCCCTCGCTACCCAGTAACAATTCCTCACTACCTTTTACATAGGGATGGAAATATATAAGAAGTTGCAACACAAGTGAGGGGTAGCTATTTCTAATTCAAGAGTCGAACATTATACATTTGTTATAGTTTTATATAATCTAGAAAACATTTTGAATAGATGTGCTTATTATATAGTTATGTATGTTGTTATTTAGTTGTTCATTAGTAACTACACCCAGGAAAATTGTCCCACTGTTCATCATGATCTCCATGATAGGTTCTTTCAGTTTCTGTGTAGTATCATGCAGCAGGGATTCTTTATATTTTGGAGTAGTGTATGTGTAATTACCTAAGTGTAATTACAGGATGAGAGCTACGCTCGTGGTGTCCCGTCTTCCCAGCACTCTTTGTCATATAACGCTTTGAAACTACTGACGGTTTTGGCCTCCACCACCTTCTCACCTAACTTGTTCTAACCGTCTACCACTCTGTTTGCGAAAGTGAACTTTATAATGTTTTTTTCGGCAGTTTTTTTCTGAGCTTGAGTCTATGACCTCTTGTTCTTGAAGTAGCATATTTCAAGAATTCTGTTTTGTCAATTGTGTCGATTATTGTTACGGTTTTGAATGTATTAATGGTTTCGCCTAGCTTTTTCTTATATTTTTTTTAGTTTTGGTATATTAAACACTTATAGCCTCTCCTTGTAGCTTTCGTCTTTCAGTTCAGGTAGACATTTTGTAGGTTATCTTTGCACCTTTTCCAGTTTGTTGATGTGATTCTTGAGATATGATCACCATAAAACAGCTGCGTAGTCTAATTTTGGTCTCACAAATGTATTTTGTGAGACAAATTTATTTAATATTTCGCCATCCATGCTTAATTTAATAGAGATATTAAAGTTGTAAAGCGTAGAGTAGGCTCCTCGCACAGTTTTCTTTATGTGGTCCTCAGGTTTTATCCAGAACCCCCTAGATCTTTCTTTATCAGAGTTCTTTAAAGCTTTTCCATGTAATTTGTAGGTGGTATATGGCCTATTTTCTCTTATTTAGACTACCACACCTGTCAGAATATAGGTCTATAATTATACAGGTCTATAATTTAGAGGGTCTTTTATGCTGCTGCTTTTGTAGAATAGAACTATAATTTCCTCTTTACAAACATCTGATTAGTTTCCTGTATGTAAAGATGCCTAAGAAATCAATTATAGTGGAATTCTGGACTCAGATGCACATTCCCAAAGAACCCCAAGGCGAGAATCCATCAGGGCCAACTACTTTGTTTATTACTAACTACTTGAGTAGTTTTTCTAATTCGTCTCTCGTCTCTTCTGTGTACTTTATGGTACACTTTATTGTCTGATATCCGTATTGTGTTACTGTGTTACTCACAAACTATATTCTACACCGGGTATCAAGCTTATTAAATTCATTCTTAATTCCCTTTGTCCTGTCATTTCAATCTCTACCAGCGTAATTAAAATAGTTATGATTTGGTTGGTCCTGAAGTAGGCACAACATGGTCTGAATTCCTTTTAAAGTTCTAAGCTACAATGATATTCTTTAATAACCTTAAAGAAGGTCACATAGTGCATTACTGATTGAATTCATTCTCATTTCAAATATATTTTATTATGAAAAGATTGCATACTAAAAGGTCCCGAGTTCGATTTCCGCGAAGTACGGAGCTGATTGAGGACGCTTCCTTTCAGTTGATGCCTCAGATCATCTAGCAGTAAATCGGTACCCAAGTGAGTTACGCAACTGTTGTGGATTGTAATCCTGGGGAAAGGTCAGTCGTTGGCCTAGGGGGGACCTCGATAAGCCTACAAGACTTACTGTCCCCGACATAGAAATCTTAACCCTTAGCATATGAGCCAAGTTGGAAACCTAAAAGAACTGATCATTTCGTATGCAAGACTTCGCCATCGGATGTATTAAATCCTTGTATTTATTGTATTAAATCCTTGTATTTATTGTGTTAAATCCTTGAATTTATTGTATTAAATCCTTGTATTTATTGTGTTAAATCCTTGTATTTATTGTATTAAATCCTTGTATTTATTGTGTTAAATCCTTGTATTTATTGTATTAAATCCTTGTATTTATTGTGTTAAATCCTTGAATTTATTGTATTAAATCCTTGTATTTATTGTGTTAAATCCTTGTATTTATTGTATTAAATCCTTGTATTTATTGTGTTAAATCCTTGTATTTATTGTATTAAATCCTACTTTACCTAGCCCAGCCAAACCTAGCATAATCTAATGCTGCCTAAACTAACGATATATGGATATATTCTGAAAACTGGAATTTAAAACGATCTTTGCTTCACAGAATAATATTAATTACATATTCATGAAATACAGCGTTATTAAAGTGAAATGTAACAAATATTAACTACCCAACTACAAGGTAATAAAGATGATGTTAGTAAGAGAACAATTCCGAGTGATCCGTATTGTGACAGGGAAGTGCAGCATCTAAAATGAAGAGCATAATAATGCCGTAGCTAAAATCATGTGTGTCAAAATACAATGCAGATGCACAATGAATGTAGATGTGAGTTTTCTCAAAAGCGAGAACTTTGAAAGGCAATGAATTTAAGATTTAAGCCATTTTAATTAGCTGTTGTACTTCTTTGACACTAGTAATAATAGCCGCCTTTGTGCGTATGATAATTGTTTACAAATAAATTATATACATTTTTTTCGGCTGCTGTTTGAAATACTGTAGTTGATGATACAGCTACCATGGCAGTAATTTTAGGGTCAAATGTTTCTGCGCATTGCAGAATTGTTTAGATACATAAATGTTGAAAAACACAGGCGAATGGAAGTTTTTTCTTGGCATAACTTCACATATACTATCCTAGCCTAACCTAGCATAACCTGACCTAACCTAATCTAATCAAGCATAGCATAATCTCTACTAACCAACGACATAACCTAACCTGTACTATCATAGCCTAGTTATGTTACGTACTAGTTATGTACCAGTACATAACCTGACCTGTACTATCATAGATAGCCTCGCCTAGCCTAACTTACCAAAAGCTAACTCATACTATCCTAGTCTAACCTAAACTTGCATAACCTGACATGTTCTATCCTATAACATTTTAACTTAATAGATTCCTTCAACTCAAACATTAAAATAAAAAGACGCTTGTGTAAGATGCCGATTTGTAGACCTATCGAGCTTATACATAACTTAGGTGATATGACAAGTTGTTCTTGTAAACTGGATTACAGACACTCTTAAAGCTTTATGTGTAGCAAGCATTAGAGTGGAGTTAATGAGGTTTTTAATGTTTCATATTGGCATAAAATGTAAGAGAATTAAGAATACAATAATTATGCTACTTTCTGATTACATTTTTTTGTATGTGGATAGACAGGCAGGAGGGTTACTGTGTGTGGATAGGCAGGCAGGAGGGTTAGTGTGTGTGGATAGGCAGGCAGGAGGGTTACTGTGTGTGGATAGGCAGGCAGGAGGGTTACTGTGTGTGGATAGGCAGGCAGGAGGATTACTGTGTGTGGATAGGCAGGCAGGAGGGTTACTGTGTGTGGATAGGCAGGCAGGAGGGTTACTGTGTGTGGATAGGCAGGCAGGAAGGTTACTGTGTGTGGATAGGCAGGCAGGAGGGTTACTGTGTGTGGATAGGCAGGCAGGAGGGTTACTGTGTGTGGATAGGCAGGCAGGAGGGTTACTGTGTGTGGATAGGCAGGCAGGAGGGTTACTAAGTAGACAAAATATTGAAGTCCTTGCGAGGCAGGATCAAGTATAACATATGGGGTTTACGGCTCATGCTCTGTAATGATATGGAAAATTTGTTTACTGAGAATTATAATACTGTATATATAATGCAATATTTCCTTGTAAAATTGATGTATATATGATTTATATTGTATATAATTTAATAGAGATAAAAAATCCAAGTCGCTTATATTCCCAAATAACTCAGCATTATCAGCAAACATGTTCATTTAATTCTGCATTCCCACTGATTGATGGTTGTGTGTGTGTAATTACCTACGTGTAGTTACAGGATGAGAGCAAATCTCGTGGTGTCCTGTCTTCCCAGCACTCTTTGTCATATAACGCTTTGAAACTACTGACGGTTTTGGCCTCCACCACCTTCTCACCTAACTTGTTCCAACCGTCTACCACTCTGTTTGCGAAAGTGAATTTTCTTATATTCCTTCGGCAGCTTTATTTAGTTAGTTTATATCTAAGACCTCTTGTTCTTGAAGTTCCAGGTCTCAGGAATTCTTCCCTATCAATTTTATCGATTCCTGTTACTATTTTGTACGTAGTGATCATATCGCATCTTTTTCTTAATTCTTCTAGTTTTGGCATATTTAACTCCTTTAACCTCTCCTTGTAGTTCTTGTCCTTCAGTTCTGGGAGCGACTTAATGGCATGTCTTTGCACCTTTTCCAGTTTGTTGATGTGCTTCTTAAGATATGGGCACCACACAACCGCTGCATATTCCAGCTTTGGTCTAACAAAAGTCGTGAACAATTTCTTTAGTATTTCGCCATCCAAGTATTTAAAAGCAATTCTGAAGTTAGAAAGTGTAGCATAGGCTCCTCGCACAATGTTCTTTATGTTATCCTCAGGTGATAACTTCACCTGAGGATAATGATAATTCTTCATCAGAATTCTTTAAAGATTTCTCACATACTTTACAGGTTGAGTGGGGTCTATGTTCTATTCCACATTCCATAACATGGCATTTATTCATATTAAATTTCATTTGCTAAGTGGTGCTCCAGATACTTATTTTGTCCAGGTCTTCTTAAAGGGCATGTCAATCATCTAAGTTTCTTATCTTCCCTATTATCTTAGCATCACCAGCAAACATGTTCATATAATTCTGTATTTCATCTGGTAGATCGTTAATGTTGGCAATGAACATTACCGGTGCAAGAACTGAACCCTGTTGTACTCCACTTGTGACATTCCTCCAGTCCGATACATTGCCTCTGATTACTGCCCTCATTTTTTTATCAATTTTTTTTTTTTATCCACGTTAGAGGCTTACGTTACCTCTCCAATATGTTCTAGTTTCCAGAACAACTTCTAATGTCGAACTCTGTCGAAAGCCTTTTTTAGGTCCAGATAGATGCAGTCAACCTAACCATCTCAGTCCTGTAAAATCTCTGTGGCTCGATCATAGAAACTGAGTAAATTCGTTATACAGGATCTTCCAGATCGAAAACCATACCATCGTTTGGTATGGAAAACCATTATATCGTTTATCTTCAGGTGTTCTACTCATTTCGTTTTAATTATTTTTTCCAATATTTTGACTATTATACTTCTCAATGATACAGGTCTATTATTGAGGGCGGGGTTTTTCCTGCTGCCACTTTTGTAGAGTAGAACTATGTTATCCTTTTTCCACATATCTGCTACGACTCCTGTTCACAGGAATGTCTGAAAAATCAGTTGAAGTGGAATGCTGAGGTCAGGGGCACATTCTCTCAGAACCCATGGTGAAACTCCATCTGGACCAACTGCTTTCTTCTTACTTAGCTCCTTGAGCATTTTTTTCCCCACTTTGTGTCTTAGACACCCCCTATGTGCTCTATGTTGTTCTCTGGAATTCTTATTGTGTCTGGTTGTTTGTATTGAATAATTATTATTGTAGTGTGTGTGTGTGTGTGTGTGTGTGTAAGAGAGCTCAGTGAGAGGAAGGGGGAGAAGGGGGCTGAAGTCAATACGTGTTCATGCAAAATATTTCTTGCTATTAAAATGAATATAACATGAACTCACTCTCACAGGCTTCTACAACAACATGCATGCAGTTAACATCCCCCCCTTCCCCACACAGAAGCCCTATGACATCCTCCCGTTACCTCTTAGTTTCTGTTATGCCTCACCTGTTGTTGAGTCACAAACAGAAGCACTATGACTCTCTCCCGTTACCTCTCACTTTCTGTTACGCCACACCTGTTGTTGAGTCACAAACAGAAGCACTATGACTCTTTCCCGTTACCTCTCACTTTCTGTTATGCCTCACCTGTTGTTCCCTGTCACACGCATTCATCACTTAAACCATTACTTTCTAATTAATCTCTTACATATGTAATAAACAGCTTTCACATTAAAGTATGTTGCTCCCAATTAGTTATGACTATCTGCCGAACCTAAAACGTAAACGAGTTCAAGATTAGTTTCCAATTTGTAATGAATTACATAGGCCAACTGCAATGATTAAATAAGATATTTTAAACGTGAAATATATAATTGGATACTAATTTTCTATTTATATGTAAGAGGTCCTATCGTCTTTCATCTTCAATATCGTCAGAGAAATTTACATTAACTGTGTTTAAAAAATTATTTCCAAGCTAACAACATAGATTGTATAAACATATGAACGTATAATGTAACCTTGGCAATGAATGAATCCCACAGATAGGCGGGACCAAAGAGCCAAAGCTCAACTAGGTAAGAACTAAGAACTTACACGCCTCCATGAGCGCTATCAAAGCAGGTATAATTAGGTTTCATTAAATAACTGTGATTAAATGCGGTTGCTTTATATAAAATATTATATATTTCATATAAAGTTGTATTGTAGTTGTATTTTATATAAACATAATTAATAATTAAATATATAAATATAAAAATATATAAAATATTATATATTTTATATAAAGCCTGTTGCTGAAGCTATATGGTGGACTATTCTAATATGTTCATATAGATATCTGAATGTTAAGCAGCAAAAGAATGTTAATATTATTATTTTATATGCTACTATTAACGTGTTGAAGGGGAGTAACCTATTAATTAAGGCAAGCGTTTAAAAGCCTGTCAAAAGTAAATGTGAAATGTAGTGAATATTTATTAATTCATGACTAAACATTAATTGTACTAATAGCATAGAATAGCCCCTAGTTCAATGCTCCGTATCTGGACGATTAGCTAATATTAAACCCCGAGATTGATAATGGTTAAATATGAATAACTTTAACAGTGCTGAGATTGGTTTTCCATTGTCGAGGACACGCTTTATACAAAGTTCTGAAAGGTCTATCTAACCTAACTACTTTTGTTTTCTTTATTAAATACTATACAATATAAAGATTATATGTACAATTGTGAAAATTGTATTTTCACAATTTACAAATGAAAATACTACAATTATATATATTTTATATAATTCTCAGTAAACCAATTTTCCGTATCATCAGCGAACATGAGCCGTAAACCCCAAATGTTATACCTCACCCAACTACTCAGTTTCCCCAGGATGCAACCCACAAGGGTTGACTAACTCCTGGCACAAATTAACTACCAGGTGAGAAAGGCACCGGGTGAAAGGAAATACAATGACTAAGAAGCAGAAATGAATACTTCTCGAAGATTTAGTAACTACTGAACATATAATAACTTAGCTATTTTATTGCTGCATGAAATTTTTTTGAGTACTTGTAGTTTGTTTCTGTACGTCTGTACAAGTCAAATAACTAGAAAAAGTAGAAAGTCCTAAGATCTACAACAATGTTAAACTACCGGCAACAAGAAGTGAATATTCTAAGATTTATTACTAAGCATATACAGAGCCAACAATTTCAATATTACTAAGATTCGTGGCTAAATATGCAACTAGCAGTGTAAGAGTGAGAAGTATTATTACATTTATTCATAATTGTGTTGTACACAAGCTCGCCACTTGTCTGATTGGTCAATGCAAAATCGAGCCCAAACTTGAAAGACTGTTCTCACATAATTTCAGATTAAGTTAGGCTTCGAACTGAAAATTTTGTGTTTATCAGCTGATTTTCAAAGTTGCGGCCAATTATTTTATCTGTTGAAGCCTATTGAGGAGAATATGAAGGCAGTGTTGTACTCTCGAGTCGTGAACATTCTGAACTATGTTACGCAAAGCTTATGACATGGATAGGGATGAGGCGTCAGGTTTCTGTTTACAGTCGACGACCGATAGCAAAATACTGTTAACCAGCTTCAAATATGAAGTGGTTCTGCTTAAACAGAAGCGCATGAATCTTAACACTCAAAAATACAGCATCGAGGCCGATATAGGATCACTAGTCGGCGGCAGCGTCAACATTACCTTGTTAAGTCCCCTGAAGAATAGGAGATGTGACACTGCTCGTATAGCCTCAATAACTGTTTACTGGTAAATTGGGTAACGTCTGCAATTACATACATACATATATATATATATATATATATATATATATATATATATATATATATATATATATATATATATATATATATATATATATATATATATATATATATATATATATATATATATATATATGATAGTGCAAAGATAATAAATCCTCTATATGATAGTGCAAAGATACAGAACCATATATATATATATATATATATATATATATATATATATATATATATATATATATATATATATATGGTTCTGTATCTTTGCACTATCATATAGAGGATTTGTTGTGAAAACTGGAATGTATATACCCTGTCCTTATCGAGGTCCTCAGTAACATTATATATATATATATATGGTTCTGTATCTTTGCACTATCATATAGAGGATTTGTTGTGAAAACTGGAATGTATATACCCTGTCCTTATCGAGGTCCTCAGTAACATGGGCGAGGCTCAGTTCCTTTTGTCAGCCATCCAGTTAACAGCCAGACCCAAAAATGATTAAGGTGAACGGCGTTTATTAGACTGAGAAGGAACTTGTAAATGATACTCGTCAGTGTTAAGATTATATAGTTATTCTCAGGACACTCATTTGTATCCCTTTGTAAACCCTGAATTTGTTCAATACTCAAGCCAGATTCTTCAATCTGGCGTCCCCAAAGGCAAAACAAAAAATTCAATATATTTAATACCGTTTTATAAAAAATGTATATTTTCTCAATAGAGATAATGTTATGAATTATGATTTTGACCACAGTTTCATCAAGGCTGAATTTTAAATTCTTGAGTGAAGCGTTCTGAGAATTATTATTGTATTCATAAAGAGGGAAATAACTGCTGCATGGAACGGTTTTGTATTCTAGGGATGGTTCTGGATTATGGGAGGGCGGTTAGGCTATAAGCAGAGTGTAGCGTTTTCAAACATTGGAACTGAGCAATTCATATTCAGAAATACTCTTAGGAGACAGAAAGTGAGTGAAGCTTTATTAGAAGGACATTTATTTCCTCATAATAAATAAAGAATTATATTAGAAATATATTAAGTGAAGCATTATTATAAAACACTTTGAACCTAGGAAGCAAGAGAAGCATTCATTACCAGAAGGGCTCGTTAACCAAGAAGTGCACACCCGAAGTGCCCATAACAAAACATACAGGAATCTGATGATTTTTTGTATAATTTAATACAGTACTTGTAAAAGATGATTTTAAGCACTGAATATATTTATCCATAATTGCCATTAATTAAACGTTAGGTTCAAAATCTTAACATCAATGGTTTGCCTGTTTATTTGTACTAGTTATTATGCAAAGAAAACTAAAAACGGTAAAGATCTGAGCAGGAAATGCATTACAGAATAATTTAAATGCCTAATTCTCTGTTGAAAATCGAGTGTGGGTTTGCTTGTAACACGACCTGTAAGCATCAAAATGATGAGAAAAGGCGCTTGTTGAAAACAATTCCAAGGCAATTAAGGCATTCCCTTACCATTTGTAATAACCATTTGGAACCTAAAGCCGCATCAGGTTACTACTGATTGATGTAATAAAGATGAGGTGAAAAACTGAACAGTTAAATGCAAAATCAGTTAGGATTGCAAAATGAGTTATTGGTTACCTTTACGTGAAGTTCTGCTGCTTCGGAAGAATTACTAGTTGTTGCTTTCATATATCTACACAAACTTACACAAAGCATTAATACCGACGATGAGTCACAATAACGAAACTGAAGATATGATCATACTACACATCACAAAGTAAAGAAATGACGACGTTTCGGTCCGTCCTGGACCATCAGGTCGAAAAGACATCACGCCATTTTCATTTCATTGTCGTATATATAGGCACCTGACGAGCACACAACACTGATCATAGGTGTGCGGGATGAATCTCAGGTTGTCAGTTTATAGCACTCTTAACTCTTGATTTTCATACTTATGCCTCAACTTGTATATTGTACCACTCCCCATACAGACAGACCTCTTGTCACAGCTTTTCCAATCATGTTCTGACACAGATCGACCCCAGGTAATAGTATTTTATATATAAAGTTTTACGTTCTCTCAACTGACATTATAATTCTCAATATTATTATTTCCTGTTTGAACTAATATTATTACCCTGTGCATATTACCCTGAGACCACCCTCATGATCACGTCCATATTAAAAAATAATATATATATAATATATATAAATAATATATAATATATATAAATAATATATATATATATATATATATATATACATATATATATATGTACATATATATATATATATATATATATATATATATATATATATATATATATATATATATACATATATATATAGGGGTACCACCTCTGGTGCAAGTGTAGGGACCCATAGCCTCGGAGAAGAAATATGAAAGAAGAAATATATATATGTATATATATATAAACAACTATGGACCCATTATCCCCCCCCCCCTTATCTACTCTAGCTACGCCATTAACCCTTGTACATGTTGCCTGAATATATGTTTAAGCTCTTCAGAATTTTTACTAACATTCCACAAACTCCATACATGCTCATTACATTATATAGGACTCATTCTGTTCATTCAGGCGCAAATACGGAAATAATCACAAATTCTGCTCCGTATACTTATTTTGTCCAGGTCTTCTTGAAGGGTATGGCAATTATCTAAGTTTCTTATCTTCCCTATTATACTAGCATCCTCAGCAAACATGTTCATATAATTCTGTGTTCCATCTGATAGATGGAACAATGAACATTACCGGTGCAAGAACTGAACCCTGTGGTACTCCACTTGTGACATTTCTCCAGTCCGATATATTGCCTCTGATTACTGCCCTCATTTTTCTATTTGTCATTTATGTTAGAAACTTACCTGTCACCCCTCCAATATGTTCCAGTTACCAGGACAATCTCTTATGTGGAACTCGGTCGAAAGCCTTTTTCTTTAGGTCCAGGTAAGTAACAGTTCTAAACTGGCATTGGAACTCACTCTGCATTTGAAGCTTCACAATTTTGACTGGATACAGAGGTCAACATGAGCCTATGTACAAGTACAAGCAATAATACATTGCAAACAATCATTGCAAATTCGCATATTTTTGCATATGTATATCTAGACGTGTCCTACTTGCAAATAATAGTAATAGGTAAGGCAAGCATCGTGCATGCACGAATGATCAATGACAATAACGGTGTTAACATTACCTTCAGTTTCGTAAATATTTTGGGGGCGAGTTGGGCTATAGGCTACGCATCGAAGCCCTGTACGTCAATTAAGCAAGAATTAATACATCAATTATGGCTATTGTAAGACCAGGCTGACACTTCGCTAGTCCAGCGGGCAGGACTAAGCGCCTACGAAGGTAATAAGGAGAAAGAGCCAAGCCACTACGCCTATAAGGAGCCTACGAAGGAAGTCATCATATACGTACCTAGTATTGAATTTTGCGTCTAATACATTTTGCATCTATTTCGTATAATGCAACAATCGTTCATCAACAAAGCATGCAACATAAGATTATTTCCTCAAAAAAAAACTAAAAAAAAACACTTACCTTTCGGGAGTGACGCTGGTCGACCCGAGGGCAGCGTCACTTGAGGACAGATGTTTGGCACGCCAGTTCAGCCTCTACACACACCTAACACCCTTACCACTTATCACACGTCCTCTAAGTCATTCTCACGAGTCGCGTCGCTCACAATTAGTCTTAGACTAACGTCAATTTTCCGTTAATTAGCCTTAAGTATGGTCCCCAAGGCGCCACGAGACACACACACAAGAGAGACTGTGTTGACATGTGACGTCACTGTGGCGTCTCCCGCCCGGCCCTGCCCACTCCCGTGACGTCATCTATGGTAACTTAGTTCCGTGTTGTAATAACCATTTCTTCCTTACGTTCGTCTTGCTTTATGGCTTTATAATGAATTTGCTATGATATACAGCAGCAAATACTGCTTATTTAGTGATTATAGTTATTATAATGTGATATTATTAACATATACTGATAATATTGCCTGATGCGGCGACCTGTTTATTTTTATTTTTTAGGAAATTGTCAGTTTCGTCTTTTCATATTTTTTATTTAAAGTGTATTATGAATTTTGTATTTAATTTATAATTGCGAAAATTATATTAAATGAGGTGCTATGTTTAACACTGTTATTTGCTGCGTATCGTCTTTCATAGTTAAATTAATATGCAATAAAAAAAATTGTTCCAGTATTGTCATTAGTCCTGAATTTCAGGTCCCCGATGACCTTAGAAAAGGTCACAAGTGGTCACTTTAAACGATACGTTATAGCTCAACTTGTTTGAGTGCAGCAGTTCATGTGTATATGCTCGCTCGATAGATGCTATAAGTACTTTATAAATTTTAGATGACAGATTGGTAATTCTGGAAATTAAACCAGTGACTGCGAGGGCATGTCTACACTCTTATAAATGCACAAATATTTACGAATATACTCAATTACTCATTCTTTTCTTTATCATTTTCACTCTGTAAAAAAAAACCTTGATTTGCTTAAGCATAACCGTATGAACTCTAGCAACCCAACTCACCTATCTAGACCAAAGTAGGGGAAAACATCACTATTTTAATGCTGGAATTCTTACTAAAACAGAACATTTTTAGCTGTTGTATAGATTCCGTAAAAACATTTGAAGCATTAGGTTAGAAGACGAGTTCATTTGCTTGGATAAGTTACATTGGCATTGTTTAAAAGCGAAATACAGTCAGTATATTCATTACCTGTAACAATATATTTGAGCATATAATGATCCAAGTCGACATTAGAATGAGATAGGCTTTCATTTTCTGGTCTTAGTCAAATATCCTAGTGGGTTTTCCCTAATGTCCTTCCATACATTACTTTACCCAACTAGGCTACTTCTAGGTTAGGTAGGGTTGGTTAGGTTCGGTCATATATCTACGTTAATTTTAACTCCAATAAAAAAAATTGACCACATACATAATGAAATGGGTAGCTTTATCATTTCATAAGAAGAAAATTAGAGAAAATATATTAATTCAGGAAAACTTGGCTTATTAGGCAAATCGGGCCTTGCATAGTAAGCCGAGAAGTGCGTTCTGGCTACTAGGTACGATATATATATATATATATAATCCTAACAACACTGCTGCAAGCATTCATCAACCTTTACTTTGTACAAAATGTTCAAGGTGGTATTGTTGCTAACTGAAATTCTTTCCACATTTTGCTGATCTCATTTTATTCGTTTTTTTTTAATTTGCAATTTTGAAATACTTTAAAAATGCTTCCATTTATTATAATTTTTGTCTAACAATTTATTGAATGCTAGTCGGGTTTACCTCCGTGTTTGTACAAATTATTAACTATCCTCAGAGGTATCTTGCAATTTGGGTAGATTATGATATTATATTATGTTCAGCATTGAAAAACAATATCATAGATTATCTTCAATTGCCTTTAGTGTTAACACAGAATGAACTGTCAATTTGGGAAATTTCTTATGTTTACAACATTGACCTTTGGTATTCCCGTATGTCTATAAACGTTGTTCCACACACATTACCAGTGAAGGGTGGCTGAGGTGACAAGGTGTGTGGCCAGAATACAAAGCAAGTCTGAGACAGAGCTCAAAACATTTTGTACCTTATAGCTTCCTTTAGAAAATCTGTTTTTGTAACCCAGCTCTGAGACAGGGCGCCCGGTTAACCCCTGAACCAACACTAGGTATGTTAGTAGACAATAATAGCTCTTATAACTGCCTGGAGTGCCAAGGCCTGGACCAGTAGCCTGGACCAGCAGCCTGGAGTGCCAAGGCCTGGACCAGTAGCCTGGAATGCCAAGGCCTGGACCAGTAGTCTGGAGTGCCAAGGCCTGGACCAGCAGCCTGGAGTGCCAAGACCTGAACCAGCAGCCTGGAGTGCCAAGGCCTGGACCAGCAGCCTGGAGTGCCAAGACCTGGACCAGCAGCCTGGAGTGCCAAGGCCTGGACCAGCAGCCTGGAGTGCCAAGACCTGGACCAGTAGCCTGGAGTGCCAAGGGCTGGACCAGTAGCCTGGACCAGCAGCCTGGAGTGCCAAGGCCTAGACCAGCAGCTTGGAGTGCCAAGGCCTGGGGGTCAAGAGTCTAGACCAACCCTGCTAACCAAACGAGGCCGATGTTAACAAGTTCGCGGTAGCGTCCAGTTTTAGGTGCTTTGAATTCCCAATATACCGCCCAAACTTGGACGCAGGTGTTCATACCGTCCAAATTGTTGACGAGGTAAGACAATGAATTGCTGTAATAATCCAGCTCACTACGTGTAATAAAACATATCTCATACTAGCGGCATTTCTGTTACTATCAAGTGCGATATGTTTAATCAAATATTGGATGCCATCTCTTTAGCCTACTTTTTAAATCCATTGACAGGAGGTTATAAGAAAATATTCGTGGTTATTATTTTGTTTTAACTCGTTCTATCGAGCTTAAAATATAGTAGCTAATGAATACATTAAACCTTGAGACAATATTAAATCGCTGAATTTTAAGTTAGATTCAAGTCAGAGCAAAGTCTGTGAATAAAAACGTAAAGTATCTCTACAAAGCTTCTTATCGATACAAGATATTTTCAAGTTCTTAAAGGACACCTATATATTTATATGGCTTAATTTGAAGGACTTTCAGGACGGGCACTGAGTGTACAGTTACCAGCTGAAGATGTTCTAAAATTTTCAGAATTAGTGGATATGTGGGCCTGCGGGCTTTTCCAAGCACAGCATACGGGACCAAGCTCTCACATATCAAGCCTGGCCCCAGGCCGGGCTTGGGGAGCAGAAGAACTCCCAGATCCCCCATCCAGGTACAAGACAAAAATCATATTTCATAAGGTGTATAAATTATAATATTTTACCTAATATATTTTGCACTTCAAGTATGTTTCCTAGTCCATTATTTTGTCTGTTGTCTCGCCCGAATCTGTGGTAAGAGTTTCTCAGTTACAATACCAGTGGGGTCGTCGTCGGTATTCAAACCAGGTCAGTATAACACGCTTGGGGTAAGTTAAGTTTTAGGCTTGACTGCTAGGATGCAGTCTTGGTCTTTCAACTCTTCGTACTCTCTGTGTACGTTGCTCCTGGCGGTATGGGTTCGAGTCACTTCTGGGGTGTGAGTTTTCAGTTGCATATAGTCCTGGGGACCATTCAGGCTTGTTCGCACACACTAATAATTATAATAATAATTACTGGTTAGGAGCAATACATGGAAGCCTCATCACGGCCCTTGTGGATTTGTTCACATGTAGTGGGTATAGCAGACCAAGTTTTAGAGAGAAGGAAGAGACAGGGAGAAAGTTTCAGGGTTTGGTCCAGTTGTAAGATAAAGGTTGTAATTTATATAGCTTTGTGTTGATTACATAGCACGGTTCTTGTTATAGTCTTGCCCTTTTAACAGAGAAAGCCTCTGTAAAGTGAAACGTAGATTTAAGATGGGAATAAAGATGAATAAAGAGCCACTGCTGAATCAAGAATAATTGGGGTGAATTCAGTTAGATATAGAAGAAGCTATAATTGCCTAAATTTCGTCTATAAAGACTTCTTATCAGCCGCTGGCCTCACCTTCTCGTTTTTAGTACGTTTTTTAATTTCCAGTATTAAAACAATACATAATTTATAACATATATACTGTACATTATTGTGACTAAATCTGCTAGCTTTTCTCTAAAACAGTTTTCATAAATTTGAGTAGTGAACTAAAAAGGGTTCAACAAAATAAATTGTGTAAATTAACAAAGCCTGCAGCAAAAACGTATGATTAATTACTCACATAAAATCGTTCACTATAGAGCCCTGGAAGTCCTGTTAATACACGCAGCTCCTTGATCTTGGTCCTTCAGAACTCCTGCCCTAAAAGTCGATATCCTCTGCCAATGGTGTTATGGCTATGGCTATAATAGCTTCATCGTGGGTATTTTAATAATTCAAATTGAACGGTGTTTCATAACTGTATATCTTATGTTTTAATATATATAATGCTCCTAAAGAGATAATTTTGTTATTGTATTCAAAACGTTCTTATTCACATTTATTTAGGGCAGCTATTAATGCGAATCAATGACAAATAAGCCTGGAGTCACGTCACATCTTCAGTACAACTCACCAATGCCGATACTGACTTATCCTCCTGATCTGTCTTGTAAAATCGCTGATCTATTAATTGCAAGACTATAAGATTAAGCATTTAACATGTATTTCTTATTTCTGATTTTAAATGTTGTAGTTAGGCAAGCTTTCCTGCATGTTATATGGACGAGCTTTAAAGCATGTTATGAGTAAGTTTTCAAACATGTTACATGGGCAAGCTTTCAAAAATGGAATATGGGAAAGCTTTACAATATGTTACATGGGCAAGCTTTCAAAAATGTTATATGGGCAAGATTTCAAGTGTGTTATATGAGTAAGTTTTCAAGCACGTTAAGCGGCCAAACTTTCAAGACGATTAATCAAATTCATATGCTCATTATATAACTGAAAATTGACATTGGAAAGCTCTCGTAATCTTCACCGTTATTACTAAGGAACACCAAATTTCCTTACAGTTTGTCTGTTTACCCGCGTGTTCCACTAGGCTATTTTATTTAAGAAACACTTGTGTCAATGCGTTCTGTAACCGACGAATCAACTTCCCTCACATCTTTAGCAAAGAAACAACAGCTTTAAAGTACGACTCATTCACACCTACACTCTTGCTCTGGCAGGATATAAATTGCAATTGGTGTACAGTTATGCTTCCTCCCTCCTGATTCACACACTGCTTTCCAGACCCATTGCGACCCTTCTGAATGCCAGCCTCACCCTAGTAGGCAGGGCGAGGCCCCTCACCCACAATAATAAGCGCCCTCCTGTTCTCACTTCAGGGTCAAGGTGACGACGGTCTTGGCTCATTGTAGGGCACTGACATCTGGGTCAACAGTCATGGTGTTGGGGCAATGTTGATGAATTGGAATGGGCGAGGCAGGATCAAGTATAACATTTGGGGTTTATGGCTCATGCTCGGTGATGATATGGAAAATTGGTTTACTGAGAATTATATAAAATATATGTAAATGTAATAATTTCCCCTATAAATTAATGTAAATATAATCTCTAAAACTGTAAATAATTTAAAGAAAAATAATTAAAACATTTAGGGCTTTAAAGTTCATGTTCTGTGATAATGAAACACTTGTTTACTGAGAATTATACTACTGTATATGTAATGTAGTAGTATTGCCTTGTAAAATTTATGTATATATGATTTATATTGTATTATATTAAATAAAGATAAAAAAATAGCGTTTCTCTCTCTCTTTTCAATGGACAAATACACCGTGGGATGAGCCCACCTTCTCAACGTATATATATATATTGAGAGTTTAAATTATTTCTAAAACTATATTCATGACTTAGGAACATTAGCTGGTTGGTCAGTATGCTATATTATGGTAAACTTAATAATCCTCCCGCGGCTGACAGACCTTAAGTCTAACACCAAGTTGTTCAATTTTTAATAATATAAGAAGAGGCTAAGGTTACAGGGTACTTAAAATATTTGATAAGTTGTCTTCTGTTTTAACTATAATTTTGGGACATAACTTCTTTGACAGACAAAGCTAAATCTATGTACAGTACTTACATTTGTAGCCTCAAAGAGGCACATTTGTTATTATATCTTGAGCCATTAGAAAGTCTCAGAAAATTAACATTACTTTTCCTTAAATATGTAAGTATATTTAGTTAATGTTTATTTGTAATATTCCTATTTGCACTGATTGAACCTGTCTTTATTAATTGTTTTAACGTAAAGTGGCATCAAACATTATTAATTGACCCTATGAAGTATGAAAATATTGGTTAGAATTGTTTCAACATAACACTACGGCATATATAATCATAGTATTGTTTTATTGATTTATAAAAACGTTGCAAAGCGTAATGAGTTTCGCGAAATTTTCCAACCGAAAATAAAGATATTTCGAACGGGACATTGCACAGCCTAATAATAATTGTTGTGACACATTTTATAACTTTTCGTACAATGCGATATTTGTTTTGGTAACCATACAAGAATTTATTGTATTATATATTTTCCTAACCAGCCATCGCATTGCCTTCGGTATTACGCAGTTAGTTCTACATAAGGAGGCAGTCTACTATGTAATATGACACAATACAACACTGATGACTGCTATATTATATTCACTTGGACTGTTGGGTAGAGCGGTGGCTTCGCTTCTTGCTGGGGCGTTGTTCGATCCCCGATGTTGCAAGTGGCTAGGCAATGTTCCTTCTCTCCGTCTTCATATCCCAGCTTCTTGTCTTCGTATCCCTTCCAAGTGCTATATAGTCACGCTGGCTTAGCGCTTCTTGTAATTACCAATATTATATCAAGATTTTCAATATAATATTATCAATAATTGATATTTGTTTATAGGAAACAACACATAATGTACTTTGTTGACTATTGATTTATGTCCTACATTATCAACAACTTTTTTTATAGTAATTTTCTTAATTAAACTGAAGCTTCGTTTGCGTCACTTATCAACACTTTATAAAATATATATAATTATAGTATTTTCCCCTTGTAAATTGATGTAAATATGATATTTATATTGTATATTATTTAATAAAGAAACAAATAAGAACTTGGCAACAGTGAACTTTAAGATCACAATATATCATATATGCGGATGAAACTCTAAAATAATTTTGCCTTATATCAAGATTTTAAAATTGTCTGCATTTGATTATAAGTATGAATCATCAGAAAAATTCTAATCATTACATATTGACAGTTTTGTTAAAGAAATTCTGTTGGATTTTCAATGAAGGCATTTGATTCAGTGTGTAAAAAGTCACATTCAAAACTTACAGCCTATAGTCTGTATGCTTTGTAAAAAAGGAAAATATATATGAACAATTTGTATTAATCATCTAATTTGTCATATACTAGAAAAATTAGTTTCGTCATGAGCAATTGCTCTCTTTTATAATTTTTATTTCGAATATGAGAATTTAAACGATTATAAAAAATTAGCATGTTTGATAATAGTGAGCTTAAAAAAAAAATTCTATGTTCATGAATATTCTTCAGTCCTTAACTGTACGCAATACGTTAATATATTCATATTTTACATTTGTTTTAATATTAATACTTTCAAATAATGAATACCTGACATACCTATTGGTAGTTAAGAACGTCCTCATTAATTATAATAAACAGAAAACTCTTTCCTAGGAACAATTATATATTGTTATAATAAATTGTGATTTTATTTATAACTAGTTGTGAGCTGGTGGTTAGTGTCCGAGGGTCACTGTTGAAGATAATATTAACCAACAACTTATCAATATGTTAAATGGTTACCAATCATATATGCTGGACACGGTAGCTACCACCACCACCAGTCATGTATGCTGAACACGCCAGCTACCACCACCACCAGTCATATATGCTGAACACGCCAGCCACCACCACCACCAGTCATATATGCTGAACACGCCAGCTACCACCACCACCAGTCATATATGCTGAACACGCCAGCCACCACCACCACCAGTCATGTATGCTGGACACGCCAGCTACCACCACCACCAGTCATATATGCTGAACACGCCAGCCACCACCACCACCAGTCATATATGCTGAACACGCCAGCCACCACCACCACCAGTCATATATGCTGAACACGCCAGCCACCACCACCACCAGTCATATATGCTGAACACGCCAGCCACCACCACCACCAGTCATGTATGCTGAACACGCCAGCTACCACCACCACCAGTCATATATGCTGAACACGCCAGCCACCACCACCACCAGTCATATATGCTGAACACGCCAGCTACCACCACCACCACCAGTCATATATGCTGAACACGCCAGCCACCACCACCACCAGTCATATATGCTGAACACGCCAGCCACCACCACCAGCCCGGGTCCTGTACGACATTCGCCGCTCTGAGAGCCAGCCCGACACCTCCGAGCTGACCATACTAGGTCCATCATAGCCACTTAGGGCTCCTCTGACACTTCACCCTTGACGGATGTCGTTCCCCCGCTGTCTCCACTCTATCAGGCTCAACTTACTCTCATGAAATACCGTCAGCTCTAACAACAGACTCTGTGGAAAAAAAATTGACGGGTACATGGGCTCAGAGAACGAGCGTCTCTATTAATATGATTATTGGAGTGATCGGGATTTATAAGTTCTGATTGGATGTACCCAACTCTGTGCTATATAAACAATTCGTTAATAGAATGGTTAGAAACATTCGCTAATACATGTGGCTCTCTAATAAAAATTGAGGTAGCTAAGAAAAAGTCTTAGCTGGGGCATATTAAGTAATAATGATTCATTTAATGAAACGTGTTAATTACACACACACACACACATTATATATATATATATATATATATATATATATATATATATATATATATATATATATATATATATATATATATATATATATATATATATATATATATATATATATATATAATAAGAGCTTTCTTAACATTTCAGAGGCAGATCAAGACTGAGCTAATTACTAGCTAATGGCTGAGCTAATTACTATTACCATGAAAATTTCACATGGAGATATTTTACATGAGGATATTATTGTATTATGAAGCAAATCGTATATGTTCACAGCCTGGTATTTCTCTCTATTATCGGTTCATCAGTATTTTGAATTATTATCCTCATCTCATTCCTCTTTGTTTTTGTATGTTGTTCATAAGAAGTAATGTTTTTCGTGTTACCATATCTTATGTCTTAAGCTTGATGGCTCTGAGTTTCTTAAAACTCACTTCTAAAGTTCTGAGTTTCTTATTAACATGTCAGCAATTACGTGAAGACTAAATATTTTTATGTGTTTATTTATTAAATATATTCTTGTCGATCCAATGATATATTCCACATTTATTGCTGTTTTAATATACTGGGAACTAATATAAAGCTTTACATTTATTGATTATCTCGGATTTTAAAACACAGTTTAGTATTAAAAACACTTTATTTAATAAAAATAAAATACAAAATCTCACCTTATCAAGGGGAACATTAAGGCTTCACATCCTGAGAAGCTTTCAATATACAGTCTAAGCCACCAACATACACTTATAATTACTTTAGAAGATAATTACTAGAGTTCTCAAAAACAAGAGTTCCTATCCTCCTCTAGTTTTTGAGCTGTATACTTAAAAATGACAAATGTTAATTCACACTTTAATAAACATAACACTATATGAATCACAATAAATTGGAGAATAGAAATACACAAACCTTTACATTGATATATTGTTAAATATGTTTAATGTAGGTAGACTCTAGAGAAAGGCAAATTCATCTCTATTTATCCATAGTTCAACTATTTAGTTGAATTCAAATTCAACTATTTGTCCATAGTTCTGCCTACTTAATAGCCGTTTTAAGGGCTAATGATAACTGACATTTTAAAACAAAATATTTATCATATTTAACAAGGTTTCTTAACAAAACGCAAAACAAAACATGCCACACCCTAAGGCTGACTTATGGAGAAATATATTCCTGTTATATTACGTATATTAATAAGTAACAAAGATACATATGTTATGTGATACAAACAATTACAGTATATATAAATTTTTCCTGATTCATATGAAAATACTATGTTCTCCAATGTTTCAATATTAATAACTAAAACTAACAAATTATATTTTGTTAATATTAACGATACAAAAGGAATATTGTATTACAGTTAATGCATGTCTGAAATAATCATACATATTTACACAACGCTACTGACTGCAGTAATGAAGGCATCTGAGAATTAAAATAAACATTAATAATACCTAGCCATCATTTGACATATATTTGCAATCAATAAATATTATATAAAATTATATACAAATTATACATCAAATTTTATAAAAACTGTGATACAAGTAAATGATACTATGAAGCATACAAGTAAATGATACTGTGAAGCATTCAAGTAAATAATACTGTGAAGCATACAAGTAAATAATACTGTGAAGCATACAATTAAATAATACTGTGAAGCATACAAGTAAATAATACTGTGAAGCATACAAGTAAATAATACTGTGCAGCATACAATTAAATAAATTTATGAAGCATACACTACAAGCATTACAAATAACCAAAACAATTGCATTTTTAAGGTATTTTGAATTTTAAAACTTACAAATTGTGTACAATATATTTAACCATTGCTTAAAAACATATATATACTTTCCTTATAAATTGTAGTTTATAGATTGTACAAATACCTTGATAAAGTACAATTTTTAGCAAAAACCTTTGTTCATGTTCTTATATATTGATGATGAATTTCACGCTATGATATTTTCCTTAATGTTTGTATAGCGAAATTTTGAATATAAAAATAATTCATATTTTTTATAATAGGCTACAGTAATTTGTAGATAATTTTTTTTTTCTATGGTTGTACACATTCAATATTTAATACTTTATGTATTCTATATATACACACACCTGTTACTGAACACGACCGAGGGAGGTTAGATCAATGATTCTAGCACGAGTCTTCTCTAGATTTCTTATGTTCCTCTTCAGTTTAAAATCTACCTTTCCAAAGTTCATTTTGAAAATTTATTGAGTGTAAAGATTGCCGCTAAATGCCGCGTTTCGTTGAAGCTCTTAACATCTTCAGAGGCAGAGGGAATGGTGAATACAAATTTGCAGAAGCAACAGTACATATTCCAGTTAGGCTGAGGTGTTAGTCGAGGTCCTCTTGGCCAGCAGGTTTGGCGTCGGCCAGGAGTTTTGCCTCAGTCATGACCATGGCAGAGTATATATATATACTTAAGTGTAAGCTCCCACTTAGGTACGTACTACCATCCCAAGTGAGGAACATAAGACACATTGAGAATATTCGCACTAGAATCATTCATCTAAGCCTTTCGTTCATATTCAAACATGATTAACCCACTGTTATGTCTACGAGAAAGACTGATTCCAACAGTGCATTACCGGTCGGTCCCTTACAATTAAAATATTCTTCAAGAATTTCATCTTCACGGCTCACACAACGGAAGAGAGAGTCCTGAAGACATTACTGATGGAAGTGTGACCCCGTACCGACAAGAAGAGTCAACTAATATTATACTATAAGAGCAAGAGGGACCGCAATTTTATCATGAAAAATTCTACTCACTCAAAACAAAACCCCTTGAAAGAGACAAATGTCGTCTATGGCTTCACATGCCCACTTTGGGACTGTCAACCGCAACGAACTCAATATATATAGGCAAGACAACATCCTTTCAAAGCGCCTAACAATGTACAAACAGTAAGGCCCTATCAAGAAATATATAGTCTCTGCACATAACCTAATCATCACCAGAAATACCCTGACAAACAATACCAAAATAATCGTCAAATACAGCGACAATAGAAGACTGGACATTGGCGAGGCATTATATATCAAGCAAATCAAGCCAACTATCAACAGCCAATTAACACAACTAATATTACAGTATGTGGAAAATCCACATTTGAAAAATTAGAGAATGCTGAAAGCGTTTTCAGCTTAATTCGCCTTCATCAGAGCAAGATAGCGTTAAATAAAGATTTGCTCTGATGAAGGCGAATTAAGCCTAAAATGCGTTCAGCATTCTCTAAATTTTCAAATGTGGCTTTTCCGCATATATATATATATATATATATATATATATATATATATATATATATATATATATATATATATATATATATATATATATATATATATATATATATATATATATATATATATATTATTATATATATTATTATATATATTATATATATGTAATAATAATAATAATAATATACCTGTCATTAATCAATAGCATTGTGACTATTATTAATTTTATTATGGATATTTTCTCCTCTACCCAAATATCTTCTACCATCTAGAGGGTGAAGAAAGACTAATATTTGTCTTTCAACAACACTGTCATAATGAATGAACAAATAAATTATTTACCCTTTGAAAAATACAGTCTTGAAAACAAAACTAATAAAGTGAGAGTCCATTCTACGAAATATAGCTGCCTTCCATTTTTTTAAAGCAAAAATATTAGTTGATAAATATATTTTTTTATGCTAAAATATAAAAAAATAAGGCTAAAAGATCAAACAATACTAATAAAAATAATAATAATAAAAAATAATAATGAGAAAATCAGTGGGAATCATAAGGAGGATCCGAACGTATGTGCTCGGTACTCCCAGAATAATAATAATAATAATAATAATAATAATAATAATAATAATAATAATAATAATAATAATAATAATAATAATAATAATAATAATAATAATAATCTACTGCATATTACTGTAGTTCAAGACAAAATTATATATGATAACAAGTTCACAGCATGCACCAAATACCCAACCATGGCACGAAAATTGTTGCAAATAATTTAATGATAATTAGTCGTTGAGATTTGTGAAAGACTATGTTTTACTAGACACGTGAAAGTGGTTGCAGCAAAAAATGCGTTATATATATTTTTATTCACATGCCACATGAATGTAGAGCATGCCTTAGATGTTAACGATCTTAGTGACATGTTAACGCCCAATAATCCACAAATTACAGTAAATTAAGACAGTGCCGCACATCCAGTGGGCAGCAAATTTAGTTAACCCGATTCAATGTCTTACAGCCAGACTCTTCAACATACAAGATATGTGGCGGGGGACGGGGGGAGGGGTGTATTTTACAAAGCCAGCACAATGCATACACCACATTTAGCTTCTCTACAACTCCCTCACCCTCTACACTAAACACCAAAGAGGTGCCGCGTGTGACTGTAAGATATATGTTACCTTTGCACGTTTTGTGAAATAAGTTTTCAGCCAAAACATTGTCGTCTGTAAATATTTATCTTTTTGTAAATAAGTGGCAAATAACACAAGATGGAATAAAATGGAATAGAAAAACGCACTACTGCAGTTTTTTATATAAAAAAACTGCAGTAGTAGAGTTTTTCCAATAACACAAAATGGAATTCAATAAAATAGAAAAATGCACTACTGCAGATAACTGCACATTAAACATGCGATTACAGCTTAAGAACATAAGAATATATAATTTTATGAAACTGCAGAAAGAGCCCATAGGCTCTTACCACGCGCTTCTATCTATATCCACCAAAACCCATTCATATATATGTCTAACCTACGCTAAAAACAAACGTAATCCCACGTCTATGATGTTACCCAGTAAACTGTTCCAGATATAAACAACCCTGTTATCAAACCAATATTTACCCTTGTTTTTCCTAAATGTAAACTCATCAAATAGAACTGCATGTGGCCTAGCAAGAACAAGATATAGCTAAAGAATAACACTAATTGTTATACTTTTGTATTTCCCTGACCGTTTCACCTAGCAGTAAATAGATGCCTTGTATTTAGTCAGCTGTAGCGGGCTGTATCCCGAGAAATATGTGTGTTGAAGACTGAGAGAGATGTAGTAGATATGATAGAAAAAATTAAGTCGGAAGTCTGTACGTTAGACAAATGGCGGGGTCCAAGAGCTAACAGGTCGATCCTGCAGGCGCAAATAGTAAATACACACACACACAATAAGTACCAGACAAAGCCGTAAAGATACTTGAAATAATATATTGTCGTAGAGCAGTAAACAAACTGAATGAATTAACGACTGATGGAGAGACTTCTTACACATCTTCAAATGTAACTTTAAGTCCAAATGGTTCTATTCTAATAGTCTAAATGGTTCGGGGAACCTGTACACAATCGGTTATGGCTGGAGCTGGGTACCAAGAACGGAATTTAAACTCACAACAAGCGCAGCTAGATGAGAGTACAGACACACACACACGTCAATGACCTGTCAGGAAAATGGTTTTTTTTTCATATCAATGTCTGCAGATGATGCAAAACTAATGAGAAGAGTCACGTCAGGGTTAGATTGTGATACATTGCAAGAAGATGTGGACACACGCCAGAAGTGGTCTAAAAAATGGCTGCTAGAATTTAAACCAGCCAGCTGCAAAGTTATGAGGATTGGAACAGAAGTGTGTAAGACCAGTACAGTAGTATAGGATGAAGGGAGGACAAATACTTCAGTCAGAAAAGGAGAAAGACCTGGGAGTGGACAAATCTGATGAGTCCACATTAGCAGAATAACAACAGCGGCATATGGTATACTGGCCAATATTCTTGTATCCTTCAGAATCTTGGACAAAAGGTTTTCTGGGCCCTTTGCACAGCGAAGGTGAGACCCACTCTTGAATATGCATCCCCAGCATGGAATCCTTTACTTGAAAAAGGACAAGGAAATTATAAGAAAATGCTCAAAGATTTGCAACAAGACTCATCTTGGAGCTGAGGGGATTGAGTAATGAGGAAAGACGGAGAGACCTGGACCTTACCACACTGGAGGAAAGATAAGGGGGCATGATAACAACATATAAGATTCTAAGGGAAATTGACAAAGTAGAGAAAGCAGCGTTGTTCAAAACTAGGATCAGAACAGGGAGGAGTCATTGATGGCACCTGGAGACGCAAATGAGTCATAGAAGAATGAGACAAGATGAACTTATTCAGTGTTAAAGCTGTCAATAAATGGAATAAGTTAGAAGCACAAGACGATGAAGCTAATTCGATTCAAAATGTATAACATAAATACGATAAAAACATGAGAAATGAGTCGTTGCATCAATTTAAAGAGCGTTTGTAAGGATGGGTTAGGAATCCAGCTCATCCTGCAAGCTCAGCTAGGTGAGCACACACACAGACACACACACACACACACACACACACGCACGCACACACGCGAGCCTCTCTACTCTCCCATCTTTTCCCACAAATTCTCTAAAACACAATCCCACACATTCTCATAGACACACCCTCCCATCCCACCTCTCCCACGCCCTCTCACTGGCGCGCACTCTCCCTGGCAAGCACTCTTGTTGGCACTTTAATTGCCACGCACTCGCGTTGCCACACACTTTCGTTCAACGCCCTCTCACTCCCACGCTGTTCCGTTGCAGTGCACTTTAGCTGACACGCACTCTGCCTGTCAGACTCTGCCCCAACACACTCTACCTGGCAGACTCCACCAACACACACACTCTACCTGGCAGACTCTCCAACACACACACTCTACCTGGCAGACTGTACCCCAACACACGCACTCTGGCAGACAATTTACTCCCCAGTTCTCCATAACAGCTGCTCACACACACACACACACACACACACACACACACACACACACACACACACACACACACACACACACACACACACACATGCATTCGGTATAACACGAGAAATTTTCTCAAATATATATATTTGCAATACGTTTGCTTAATGTATAAACACTGTTTTAGCCGTTTTTATGACAATTTCAATCCTTTTTTATAGTGGTGATTCGCAACTGGTACGCTTTAGAGGTTTTTAATAACTAAATAAACATATTTATATATATATTTTGTATAACCACATGGCCATAAATTATTAAACTATAATTGCACTACAAATTTCATGAGAATAATTCATTAATAATTGGTGTACTAACTGACTGACTGTCACTCATTTGAATCTAACTCTAAAGTATCATACATCAGGCACCTTTCTTTCATCATCCCCCGATTCATAAAAAAAATAAAAATTATAAAAAAAGGGGAAAGTTTGTTTTTGCAAGCTAAGGCTTTTATTGATGAGTCAAACTTTATATGAACTGCGCTTGCGTGTGTGCGCAGATGTGTGAAGGCGCGCTTGTGTGTGCGTGTGCGGGTTCATGTGTGTGTGTGTGTGTGTGTGTGTGTGTGTGTGTGTGTGTGTGTGTGTGCGTGTGCGGGTTCATGTGTGTGTGTGTGTGTGTGTGTGTGTGTGTGTGTGTGTGTGTGTGTGTGTGTGTGTGTGTGTGTGTGTGTGTGTGTGTGTGTGTGTGTGTATTATTTCCGTGTATGTGTGTTTGTACTTCACTGTATGTATGTTGATACTGCTGCTGCCTATGTCACTGTTGAAACTGTGTAAGCACTTATTACCTAATAATACCTACCTAATTGTACCTTTTTGGATCGAGGACTAGTTCTTGGACCCAGCATTTTCTGCTTTCGGTCGATTAGTTAATGCAACAAACCCGTTTGGTTTTCGACATTCATTTCTGCTCATTCTATTCTTTATTACTCATACATTATTGAAATGTTTCCTTTCTTCCCTACGGCTCATCTCAATCTCTTGTCTCATTACGACTTAAAATTTCTGCAGGTGGTCATGCTAAATAACTTATCTTTGTCAACTGTGTCAATGTCCCTGAGCATCATATATTTTGCAGTCATGTCCCTTCTGATTTGTTTCTTAAGGCAGTAAAAGTTTTCCTAAGCTTGCGAAAGTTTCTTAAGCTAGTGAAAGTTTCAAAAGCGTTTTTTTTTTAAGAAAATCACTACGCAGTGCCTGCATACTCTAGCACTATCCACAATTAAACTATAAAAACTCTTTATCCAGAATTCTGAGTTACTGGGATAGATGCTAGCTGCTCATATGACAATTCAATTTCTTCAATTTCTTTCTTTATTATGCACCCCATACCCATCCCGTGGGCGGTGGTGTAAAGGATTACAGATGCACATGATCGGTTCGGGAACTGAACCCTCTAGTGCGTTTAGCTAAGCAAATAATAATTTTTTGACGCTAATTACAAAATTATTAATGTGCTCATACGAGGCTGTGTTGTTTCTCACATTCAGAGATGATTCTCTTCTAACTCAAGAGGTTGCCTCGTGCGGAACTCTCATCCCTTTGAATGCTATTGTGTTGAAGTCAAACAGCCAACTCTTAGACCAACTCTGCCGTTTCTCCAGCTCTTTCTGGAAATGTCTTTAGTTCCTCCGTCTTGATCTTTTAACAGCTCCGCATCATCTGGAGACACTGACATTTAGGAGCCTACTTCTTCGGTTAGGGGCTTTAACTTATATTATGAAGATAATATTTCCAAGTACTGATCCTTGCGGTACCCTGCTTGTCACTTTTCTTCAATCGTGATTCGTCTCCTTTCGATCCTGTTTGACAGGTGCTTCTCTCACACATTGCAGAACCCTTCCCGTTACTCTCTTGAGGAAAGGAAAAGTCCCATATATGCAACAGTGCTGAAACCGTTTTTGGTAGAACAGAAAGATGCAGTCATCCCATGCTTAACTTTCCGGCTTGACCTCCAGTAGCTTGTCATAGAACTGTGCAACGTATATCAGGCAGGACTTGCTGTCTAGTTATTGCTAAAGATGGTTCTTTATTATTCTGGCTAGTGTCTTGCATGGTAAACATGTTAGTGACTGGCTTGAAGTTTTAGTTTTCCTTCCTGTCTGCTAGTGTGAGTTCAGGTAATAAAGTTGCTGTCTTTCAGCTTTCTAGCAGCTCTTCCATTGCTGGTAAATGGGTTTAGAGCTTCTCCAGTAGAGGCACTGTGGGACGCCAGTCCTTAACTGTTCGCCCCTATAATACCCCCAGTAACTGGGACCTGGAGGTAAACCGACCGCCGAATCATATTCCAGGAAAAAACTAGTCGGATAAAGCTTAATATGAGTTTGGATATAATATGAGTCTCGTGGATTAATATGAGATTAATATGGATTAATTGGATTAATATGAGTCTCGTGGAAGACTTCTGGCATTTTCTACCTTGTTTTTGTTTAATTAGCTGAGATATGTACGTAGGTGCTGCATATTCCAGTACCGGTCTCACGTTGGTAGTGTGCAAGGCTCTGAAGGATTTTTGGGTTTAGGCTCTTAATGCTACTCACGTCATCTACCACTTGGTTACATCCTCAAGGCTACCTGTTGTATGCTGCGGTCTTTGACTGTTCTTATCTTCCTCAACAGTTTTGCGGCTCCTGGAAATATCGTCATGTAAGGCTGTACACGCTAAGGCAGGTTACTTACCAAGATGAGGGACAGTCTCAAGACTTGTTCCTCAAGAACTGGTACTGTTACCCACCCCGGCTTCTCCAGTATAATGACAACCAGTGTTCTCTACCATCAAGTACCTCGACGCACAGTTTACAACCTATCAACGGTATAGGTTAAGTAATAATTGTAAATATGAAGCAATAAGATGCTTATCTTAACATACTAAGAAGGTTAGGTGAGGTCGATGTTTTCTATGAAGCTTTTCAAGGTAAACTAAAATATTCACAATCAATTAGTATGTCACATATGCACTTATTAAATAAGCCAATATTGACAGTAAGCAAGTGCGAGAACGGGTTGCAGTTTACTAGGTTTCCAGTTACTTAGCTTTCAAGTTTCTAGTTATTTAGCATATTACTCTTCATCGGGATATATCCAAAACGTTCTTGTAATACAAGAACATCCGGCCAACACTTTCTTGGTCTTCCGTGTGTTGAACAGCTGACATTCCCTGTCGTAGAAGTCTAGTTCACCAAGCTTAAGTATCTTTCCTTGATTCTTTGTTGGTTGTGAGGTATGATTTTTATTCTATGAATGTGTTCCACTAGACTGTTTTATGTGTGATTAGTTCCTGCACCACCGTGGAGAATACACGTTTCAGGAATAGTGTTCCACTACGTTTCTGACTACTTTTTGAATCACCTTCACGATACTGGTCAGCAGTTGGGTAGGTAATTACGACGAGAAGCCACCAAGCCTGGAAGACTATTAAGCACCGTCTGTGTCACAGAAGAATGACAATATTCCTAGACATGTTCAGGGGACCAATGTGAGAGAAGAATGACAATATTCCTAGACATGTTCAGGGGACCAATGTGAGAGAAGAATGACAATATTCCTAGACATGTTCAGGGGACCAATGTGAGAGAAGAATGACAATATTCCTAGACATGTTCAGGGGACCAATGTGAGAGAAGAATGACAATATTCCTAGACATGTTCAGGGAGCCAATGTGAGAGAAGAATGACAATATTCCTAGACATGTTCAGGGGACCAATGTGAGAGAAGAATGACAATATTCCTAGACATGTTCAGGGGACCAATGTGAGAGAAGAATGACAATATTCCTAGACATGTTCAGGGAGCCAATGTGAGAGAAGAATGACAATATTCCTAGACATGTTCAGGGGACCAATGTGAGAGAAGAATGACAATATTCCTAGACATGTTCAGGTGGCCAATGTGAGAGAAGAATGACAATATTCCTAGACATGTTCAGGGGACCAATGTGAGAGAAGAATGACAATATTCCTAGACATGTTCAGGGGACCAATGTGAGAGAAGAATGACAATATTCCTAGACATGTTCAGGTGGCCAATGTGAGAGAAGAATGACAATATTCCTAGACATGTTCAGGTGGCCAATGTGAGAGAAGAATGACAAAATAAAAGCGATATCAAAGACAGGAGAGTCACCGAGGCATTTATCAAGAGACATATATGACTCGAAGGAACAATGGGCAAAGAAGATTTCCAATTATCCTGGAAATCAGGACTTGCTGAGGTGATTCAGTAACCAAGCGCTTCCTTATTTCTCCACTGTTAACAATCTAAGATGATTGATTGATTGATTAAGATTAAGCCAACCAGGAGGTGGTACGGGAATGAATAGCCCGTAAAACACTAAAATTTGTGTCTTTTTAAATAGTTGATGGATGTGTTGTCTGAGGTGTAGTGCTATAGAGGCTACGTAGATGTGTACTCAGTATTTCCACAGCTTCATTTAGTGTTTAATAAGCATTTACGTGTCCACTTACGAAACCTGTACATCTTTTCTCGATCATGGCGACTTAGTGCGTATTTACTTAAGAGTATACGATCTTCTAAACTTCACAACCCAAGGCTACAGTTATTATAGAAAATTTCGTAGCGCTTTGGAGCTCAATGTAAACTAAGCCACCATGAGTGAGGAAAGATGTACAGGTTTCGTAAGTGGACAGGTAAATGTTTAATGAATCCAAGCTCAGGTTCCGCTGCCTCTGACGTAGCCTGTTCTGGGTACTGTTTATACGGCACTTCCTCTCCCGCCGCAGCTCTCTACTATACCTAGTAGATGACCTGGTTTACGTGTCTACTCTCAGCCACCATACCTGGTTTACACCTATACGTGTCTACCCTCAGCCACCATACCTGGTTTACACCTATACGTGTCTACCCTCAGCCACCATACCTGGTTTACACCTATACGTGTCTACCCTCAGCTACCATACCTGGTTTACACCTATACGTGTCTACCCTCAGCTACCATACCTGGTTTACACCTATACGTGTCTACCGTCAGCCACCATACCTGGTTTACACCCTTCTATTTCCTCACAGGGTTCGAACCTAAGCTCCGAAGCCCCGATTTTCCAGCTGCCAGTCGACTAAAACAACGAATCTTTCCTCACATAATATTGCTTAAGTCTCAACAGACCAGCAGCATATGTTGGCATGCTATAATGTTTTGGTTGTGGTCGTCATGTTGTTGTCGCATGTTTGGAGGCCACTGCCATGTTGGTGGTTGTTGTGAGTGTTGCTGGTTACTCTTGATGGTGGTTGATGATCTTATTGTGTGGTTGTTGGTTCAGCTAGTGGCTGTTACTCATATCAGCAGCTGTTACTCATATCAGCAGCTGTTACTCATATCAGCAGCTGTTACTCATGCCAGCAGCTGTTACTCATGCCAGCAGCTGTTACTCATATCAGCAGCTGTTACTCATATCAGCAGCTGTTACTCATATCAGCAGCTGTTACTCATATCAGCAGCTGTTACTCATATCAGCAGCTGTTACTCATATCAGCAGCTGTTACTCATATCAGCAGCTGTTACTCATATCAGCAGCTGTTACTCATATCAGCAGCTGTTACTCATATCAGCAGCTGTTACTCATATCAGCAGCTGTTACTCATATCAACAGCTGTTACTCATATCAACAGCTGTTACTCATATCAGCAGCTGTTACTCATATCAACAGCTGTTACTCATATCAACAGCTGTTACTCATATCAGCAGCTGTTACTCATATCAACAGCTGTTACTCATATCAGCAGCTGTTACTCATATCAACAGCTGTTACTCATATCAACAGCTGTTACTCATGTTTGGTAATTCTTTCTACTGTCGGTAATAAATTCTCATGTCAGTTCTACTCATGTCAGTGCCAGTTGATGATATTCCAGCTGCTGTAACTCCACTTGTCAGTTGTGGTAATAGTTGATATTCCACTAGTTATTGTTCCTGTTAACCATCATGCTATTTAAGCACTCAAGTAGTAACTGCTCAAGACACCAACGGCTCCTCAAGTCACTGCTCGCGACCAGCGACATGAATGTGACTCAATCTTATTGTCAATACAAGTGAAAAGCTTTAAGAGGACATAAATAATAAATAAATAAATACTTCATTCGGGAAAAGTACATACATAGTTGATTTTACAAACATAATGTTAGATTTATAAATAGAGCTAGTAAATACAATACCTAAAGCCACTAATACGCATAGCGTTTCGGGGACAGTTGAAGAAACAGGTAAATGTACTGGGTGTCATTAGGAGGTGAGAGACAGGCAGAGTTGTCAGCATGGGGGAGAGACCACAGCTTTCATCTTCTACACGATTGGGTTCTTGAGATGAATTTGACCTGAAGTGGGTTGGCCTTTGCGCCAAGTTGGTCCGAACTGGCTTGACCCTTGCGCAGACTTGACGTGAACTGGCTTCAGCTCTCATCTATACAATTTTGAGAGAGAGAGAGAGAGAGAGAGAGAGAGAGAGAGAGAGAGAGAGAGAGAGAGGGAGAGAGAGAGAGAGAGAGAGAGAGAGAGAGAGAGAGAGAGAGAGAGAGAGAGAGAGAGAGAGAGAGAGAGAGAGAGAGTGAGAGAGAGAGAGAGAGAGAGAGAGAGAGAGAGAGAGAGAGAGAGAGAGAGAGAGAGAGAGAGAGAGAGAGAGAGAGAGAGAGAGAGAGAGAGAGTGAGAGAGAGAGAGAGAGTGAGAGAGAGAGAGAGAGAGAGAGAGAGAGAGAGAGAGAGAGAGAGAGAGAGAGAGAGAGAGAGAGAGAGAGAGAGAGAGAGAGAGAGAGAGAGAGAGAGTGAGAGAGAGAGAGAGAGAGTGAGAGAGAGAGAGAGAGAGAGAGAGAGAGAGAGAGAGAGAGAGAGAGAGAGAGAGAGAGAGAGAGAGAGAGAGAGAGAGTGAGAGAGAGAGAGAGAGAGAGAGAGAGAGAGAGAGAGAGAGAGAGAGAGAGAGAGAGAGAGTGAGAGAGAGAGAGAGAGAGAGAGAGAGAGAGAGAGAGAGAGAGAGAGAGAGAGAGAGAGAGAGAGAGAGAGAGAGAGAGAGAATGAGAGAGAGAGAGAGAGAGAGAGAGAGAGAGAGAGAGAGAGAGAGAGAGAGAGAGAGAGAGAGAGAGAGAGAGAGAGAGAGAGAGAGAGAGAGAGAGAGAGAGATAGGGAGAGAGAGAGAGACGGGGGAGAGAGAGAGAGACGGGGGAGAGAGAGAGAGAGAGTGAGAGAGAGAGAGAGAGAGAGAGACGGGGGGGAGAGAGAGAGAGAGAGAGAGAGAGAGAGAGAGAGAGAGAGAGAGAGAGAGAGAGAGAGAGAGAGAGAGAGAGAGAGAGAGAGAGAGAGAGAGAGAGAGAGAGAGAGACGGGGGAGAGAGAGAGAGACGGGGGAGAGAGAGAGAGAGAGAGAGAGAGAGAGAGAGAGAGAGAGAGAGAGTGAGAGAGAGAGAGACGGGGGAGAGAGAGAGAGACGGGGGAGAGAGAGAGAGAGAGAGAGAGAGAGAGAGAGAGAGAGAGAGAGAGAGAGAGAGAGAGAGAGAGAGAGAGAGAGAGAGAGAGAGAGAGAGAGAGAGAGAGAGAGAGAGAGAGAGAGAGAGAGAGAGAGAGAGAGAGAGAGAGAGACAGACAGACAGACAGACAGACAGACAGAGAGAGAGAGAGGCAGAGAGAGAGAGAGAGAGAGAGAGACAGAGACAGAGAGAGAGAGAGAATATGCACCTTCCCGCTCCACCACACATAAACTCATCCTCAATAAACTAAACTAATGACCAGGGATTCTTTTTACCCGAGAATGGGCTCTTTTCCCCTAAATAACAGCCAACGTTGAAGCTACAGTCTTACATTAAGCATGAGGCCGGGGGTCGGCTCCAATGATAGGCTCCCACTGATCCTGGTCCATCACGGCCAATAGCTAAACATTCCTGGAATGTTTACAGTTCCTCGCTAAACTTGTAGGCAATATTACCTAGTTAAACGACCGAGGTGCTATCATAGAATTATGTCACTGATGCAGACCTGGGGGCCTGATATGTCACTGGTACAGACCTGGGGGCCTGATATGTCACTGATACAGACCTGGGGGCCTGATATGTCACTAGTACAGACCTGGGGGCCTGATATGTCACTGATACAGACCTGGGGGCCTGATATGTCACTGATACAGATCTGGGGGCCTGATATGTCACTGATACAGACCTGGGGGCCTGATATGTCACTGATACAGACCTGGGGGCCTGATATGTCACTGGTACAGACCTGGGGGCCTGATATGTCACTGATACAGACCTGGGGGCCTGATATGTCACTGATGCAGACCTGGGGGCCTGATATGTCACTGATGCAGACCTGGGGGCCTGATATGTCACTAGTACAGACCTGGGGGCCTGATATGTCACTGATACAGACCTGGGGGCCTGATATGTCACTGGTACAGACCTGGGGGCCTGATATGTCACTGATGCAGACCTGGGGGCCTGATATGTCACTGATGCAGACCTGGGGGCCTGATATGTCACTAGTACAGACCTGGGGGCCTGATATGTCACTGATACAGACCTGGGGGGCCTGATATGTCACTGGTACAGACCTGGGGGCCTGATATGTCACTGATACAGACCTGGGGGCCTGATATGTCACTGATACAGACCTGGGGGCCTGATATGTCACTGGTACAGACCTGGGGGCCTGATATGTCACTGATACAGACCTGGGGGCCTGATATGTCACTGATACAGACCTGGGGGCCTGATATGTCATTGATACAGATCTGGGGCCCTGATATGTCACTGGTACAGACCTGGGGGCCTGATATGTCATTGATACAGAACTGGGGCCCTGATATGTCACTGATACAGACCTGGGGGGCCTGATATGTCACTGATACAGATCTGGGGGCCTGATATATCACTGATACAGACCTGGAGACCTGAGCGGCACACAGTTATTCATGTCACTCATTCCTAAGTTGTCTCTTACAATCATCTTCATATTTCTAGTAAAAACAGAATGATCTGAGTGAAATAAGTGAATGCCTGAGAGCAAGAAAGCCAATGCTATTAGCTAAAGTCATTAGCTCCACACTAAAACTAATCATTCCGTCACTGCTCTTTTATCTAAATCCCTTTTCTAAATAGCTCACCAAACTCATTGGTATATATATTCATTTATACAAGAAGGTGTAATGAGTTTATCAGAAAGGATTTTGGAGATTAAATGGTACATTCTTGCTTCAAAATCTTTTAATTTTAAATCAGTTCAACACATTTCATGTTTGGGCCAATAATGTAATTTTATTGTTTGTGGGATAATGGAGTGCTATAAGGGACCGTTTGGAGTGTTGGTGCCAGTACACCTGGCTGCTGTGACTCAAGGTAGTCAGGTGTGTAAGGCTGGTTGTCATGTTGGCCACATATGTGCATGTGTGTCCTCGTCTCAACATGCTCCTCATCCACACGCCGAAAAGGCAGTTTTTTTTTTTTTTTTTTTTTATTATTATTTTCTACCACAGACGTGGCCACACATTTACAATGCTAACCAGCATATATACACTTTCTTCTGTCCTCCATGGACAGGGTTAGAGAAGTGTTAAACATATAGTTCAAGGGTTTATTGAACACTCAACCACAGAAGGTGATTCGGTGCTTTTAAAATGCTAAGCTAACCTACATACGTAAATACAAAGATACACAGATTTACGTACGCCCTACATAAAGTATTAGATGTGTCTTTTACATAGTGTCATTAATGTACATTCACAAAGGTGAAATGTAATTCTGATCAGCTTCCATATATGCTTTATACCCATACATATACATACACACACACATACACATACATATATACACACATACATGCATTCACATACATTTGTCTCATTTACCCTGACAGGGTGAGGTAGCTGATAAAGAAACTAGTGTGCAATTAAGCACTTAATCACTGAAGGTGATGAAGGTGCTTTTACAAGCTCAGGTTATATAGTTACATCACATACATACATTGTATGATTGATACATTACATGGTCAATTTTGGATACAAGTCCAATATATCATCAAGTGTTCCAGTACTCATATAGTAACTACAGAGTTCAGCATACCTTAGCCCAGGAGGGCGAAAGTCAGTCAGTATGGGACATTCTACAATATAATGTTCAAGAGAGTGCATGTTTTCTCTTTCACAAAGTTGACACATTGTGTACTCGACATTTGGGTTTTGAGAAAGCTGCCAGATACGTCTATATCCCAGGCGTATTCTGGCCACTATAACATCACATTGCCGGGTTCTTGTTCTATAGGTCCCATATGTAAAGGCAGTGAACGTATTGCTTGACAAACGTGAATAATTTTTAAATGAAGTTACACATTTAATCAAGGAAATGGTGAAATCAACTTGTCCTTCAACCATCTGTCAGTAATGGCAGGCCAGTCGACTTACAAGTTACTGAACCACACTAGTTCAGAAATAATTCAATAATCAGAAAACCGTTTCGAGACACGGTTTTTTAGTGTGGGAAAAATTTGCAACTACTGCTACACAATTAGAGAATTATAACTTAAGACAAATACACGAACAAGATTTATCTTCGTTACGCATCGTGCAAAACAGAGCTTTTTAATAGCTATTTTGTTTTTTGCTAACATACTAAGGTGCTTGGTCATTTAGGCAGCTACTATTTAAGGCCTCGTCGACGACCGGGCCGCGGGGACGCTAAGCCCGGGAAGCACCTCAGGGTAACCCTAGAATGTATGAAACGCTACACAGAGCTTAAGTTAAGTTAGCGTCTTTAAGTTAGCTTAAAGACGCTAAATATCCCAATCTCGCACAATGGTTAGTCAAACCGGGCCATATCTTGGTACAAAATGTCTTCAGTCTACGAGATCTCAATAACAACAACCTGAACAAATGATAATGTTATTACAGGAAGTATTTGGCACATAATAAATGTTTGTTGTGATGATCAACAAACATTCATCATTCTGTGGTCATCACCACAACAATGTTTGTTGTGGTGATGATGTTTGTCAGTAATGATCTTGTTCGTGGCCCGGTGATTCTTCACTTGAGAATGTCAGCCTACAGCCTCCAGGTGCGCCTGGAAAGTCAATGTGGCCATTTTTGGTATCACTCACTTGATGAACGTAATTCTATAGTAGAAACACAGAAATTATCGACAGATACAGCGACAGCAGGAGGCTCGACATCAGCGAGGCACTACACATCAAAAAGTCAACACCAGCAATCAACAGCCAATTAACACATAATTACATTCTACCCACCTCAAGACCCGGAACCAACACAGAAGCAAGAAGAGAAAATACGCAATAATTCGTGTTCTGACTATGTAAAATTATCTTTACCCAATGATTATACCCTTTGGTTCGTGTTCTATCACCTCACTCAAAAACAAATATAAGCATGAAACGGAATACATAAAAATTTGTCTTTGAAAATGTGAAAAGTCTCTTGAGAAACGCTTCTAGGTGTCAGACCATAAATAAAAAAGTGAAAATGAACTTTGTAGAGTTAATTTTTCAATTACCCTTGACAGTGAAGAAAAACATAAGAAATATTGAGAAGATTTGTGCTAGAATCATTAATCTTAACCTTTCGGTCATATTCAACAACAGATTCTAACACGAATCTCCTCAATATCTCTTATGTTTTTATTCAATATCGAGGGAAGTTGAAAAATTAGCTCTCTAAAGTTCATTTTCACACTTTATTATTATAAGACGCCTTGGGATGCGTTTCGCAAGGTACTTCTTACATTCTCAAAGACAAGTTTACTGTGTTTAGCACCGGATTATATTCTCTTTGGGAGAAGTGCTAAAGAACAAGTGGATGAATGGCATAACGTAAGGGGTATTAATGAGAATTAAATGTGTCAACAAGGGCAGCTTATGTTCCTGAGGTAGGATCATTGGATCCTGTCTCTGCATTGGCTCGGGGTCTTGAAATGGGTAGACTGTAATTATGTGTTAGCTGGTTATTGAACCAGCTAACACGTATTTTGATGTTTCATAGACATTTAACTTTGTGGCGTTGATATATTCCTAATGTTCCTCATATGTGCAGTCTCTTCCGAAAGATCACAAGAAAGCCCTTGATCGTCTTCACATTCTCAAGTGTACTTATGGTCGCGTGTCATCTTAGCTTCCCGTGTCTGAAGCCTCCGCGCTGTTGCTAGCTTCCTTCTCTTCTCTCACTGTTCTCGGTATATCACTCTTGAACAAGTCTACATATTTTTATTGCCTTCTGATTTATATAGATTGGGAACAGGCAAATTATGTATGAAATAAACTCACTTTTCGAAGGGGTGTCATATTTTGTTAAATTGTATTATATTTATTATAAAATTGATCGCCTCGCTAAGCTTTCCATCTTGTTATTTTCAGTTCTCTTCCCTATATATCAGGTGAAAGTTTCCCAAAAATTTTGTTTTTAATATGTCGAATAATTTGTAATTTCGAGAAGCTCGTCTTCTGATTCCTAATACGCAATAAACCTATTTTTTTCAGAACAATTCCAAAACAGAGTGGCAGCCATTGTCAGCCATTATACCTTCAGTGAGGAAACTTGTGTGAGCCGCACCTGGCTTAAAATAAATATTGCGATTTACTCTACCCAACAGCACACTCTGTCTTTCGAGTAACGGTACTGATTTGGCAGTGATGCATGCTCAAGCATTGGGCCAATGCTGCAAAGAACAGAAAGTTCAACATAAGTTCCAAGTATATTTGCTAATGTCATGCCATTCTGCATGACAGACTCCTCTTGTATTTCAGGCACCCGCCTCAAGTTAAGATAAGACTCCAAATCTATATATTTATAAAAAAAAAAAAAAGTTGCGCTGAAGCACTCTTACTTATCGCGAAAAGGAACTAATGTTTTCTAAGTTTTCATTAAGTCATCATAGAATTTTAATTTATTCGAAGAGCTTGAAGGTTGTGAAACTCTTATCTACAGAATGTTTAATCAGTCTCGTTATCCTTTGTAAAATGCTTCAATTTTCACAACGGTATTATTTCATTTATTTCAGCAAGAAACCCATCTTTCCCGCACGTGTGTAAGTTACCATTCCTTCCACACCAGAGGAATGCTGTTCAGGTATAACTGTGTCTATACCAACCGCTCGGACTAGTCGCTACAGCGAAGACCTCACTTTCTGCAGGTCGGTGTTTGATCCCCGACGGTGTTCGAGTCCCATTGAACACTAAGTAGTTAGCCATCATTCCTTCCCTCCCCGTCTTATCCCAGCTTCTTGTCCTCATGTCCCTTACAAGTGCTGTATAGTGCAGTAGTACTGGCTTAGTGCTCTCTCTTGATAATTACCTTACCTTATGTTCTATATCATTTCTCCTCATTTACGAGGAGTATTTATACCGAGAGGTGTAAATAAATATTGTACTAGTTTCACTTACATTAATCTTGCTAAGGATGTGATATAATCACATTATAACTAATAAGTATCATCACTTGATGAGTCCTAGATACTGCCGAGCCTATTCAATCTTCTTCCTTTTCCCACGAACCATATAAGGCCCACTAATGTGTTGTCGCTATAATAACACCGTCCAGGTGTCTGCTGGAACACCATCCAGGTGTCTGCTGGAACACCGTCCAGGTGTCTGCTGGAACACCATCCAGGTGTCTGCTGGATCACCATCCAGGTGTCTGCTGGAACACCATCCAGGTGTCTGCTGGAACACCATCCAGGTGTCTGCTGGAACACCATCCAGGTGTCTGCTGGAACACCATCCAGGTGTCTGCTGGAACACCATCCAGGTGTCTGCTGGAACACCATCCAGGTGTCTGCTGGAACACCGTCCAGGTGTCTGCTGGAACACCATCATAAGCACCATTGTGCCCCGGGGCAGATCCTGCTTTGTTGACAAAAATGCCTCCCTCGATTCACGTAACAGAGTTAAGCTCAATGCAAGACCTACGGGATCAACTTAAGTATTTAGGCCGATTGACTACCAGGATCATTGAGGCCCTAGTCTACGGTGCTTTCTAATTGGAAAGTATACTTTAACCTCGAAGAAATGTCACGATTTCGGTAAACTCATGGAGTATACACAGCGGGAAGTAAACTGCATCTCTGGCTATATACACACATTTTCTCTCCCCCCCCCCTTTTTTGCCAGCATCCTTTGCTCTTGTGTGCGTCTCAGAGTGTTATGGGTCAGAGATATGGTCATCTCCGGGATAACGAGAGCCGGGATTTTAATATTATTTGTGAGGGGTGGATACGATATCCCACTGTGGCCACAGTCTTCACTGTGGCCACTGTCTTCACTGTGGCCACTGTCTTCTAACGAAGACTTAGTGACCAAATTAGAGAGTCCTAACCAAGCGTCCGGACTCCACGGACTCCAAGAGTCCGGTCTCAACGGGTCGTAACCAGTCTGTAAATGAGTGTACACCAGGATCAATACACAGGTATAGCTGGCGCACTAACTATCCTCCACAGCCAGCGACCACAGCCAGCAACCACAGCCAGCGATCACAGCCAGCGACCACAGCCAGCGACCTCAGCCAGCAAACACAGCCAGCGACCACAGCCAGCGACCACAGCCAGCGACCTCAGCCAGCAACCACAGCCAGAGACCACAGCCAGCGACCACAGCCAGCGATCTTTACTCTCAGCTGGTCTCAAGTAAAGGTGTACCACACGGCTGCATATTATACATACCATTAGCCATGTGGCTTGGTAATTTCGCTTGTAATTAGATCAATTGTATATAACCCGTTACGGTGATTTAAGAACTAGGAATAGATTAGAAAGTAATGACATTGAAGGCCATTATTGACCAGCAGTAGTGGAGATATTACTGATCAAAATGGTCTTGAATACCTTTACTCACCAGCCGGAAGAGTCCATCAACCCAACAAATTTCGAACCACCAAGTAATATATAATAACTACCAATTTGACATGCATGCATGCATATATATATATATATATATATATATATATATATATATATATATATATATATATATATATATATATATATATATATATATATATATATATATATATACATATATATATATATATATATATATATATTCCATAGTTGTTAATGATTAATAAATATGATAAAATCTTTATGATATTCTTTCAGCTGTTCTGTTCTCTTTATCCATATGTAAAATAAAACCGAAGCTCTTGACATCTTTTGAAGTCGTACTGATACCTCACAGAACTAAATTTTAAGTTTCATTACGAAACTAACAAATTTAAGTACAGTACTTAGAAAAGCATGATTGACTGCGTCATTTATACTTTTCTCTGCAGCTGACGGAGATCCGTGATGTAGCTAATGTAATTATGTAAGCCGTCCTCTACAAACAAAAGTACTAATAGCACTACTGTTTGAAGTACAAAATTTGTCTCTTGTACCCAAGAAAGTTCACGTTTTGTACTATTGGAATTCTCCAATTGGCGTGCTAAAAAGTGAAATTATAGAATCCTGCCTGTTCTAGGCCTAATATATGCTATAATTTTGGCGTAATTAGGTGCATATTTTGACTATACTAGGCCTAGGAGAATGTTTGGTTGTTGCCTTCTTTGTCGTACATCGATGATGTACGACATTTGTGTCATGGGTGAGGTGATATGACACAAATCTATGTGCTATGTATATGTACAACGAAGTTAACAGAACAAATAAATATGGCACATACATAAAGAATACAGAGCAAGGACATAGGGCATATGTATAAATCATAAAAGTATAAGGCACATGTATAAAAGAGGATACATAGTAAAGATATAAGCCACATGTATATAAACAAGTATACAGAGTATACTGAGTACGGGTATAAGTATATACCTTTACTCACTAACCAACCAATGGATAGTTTCCCTAATCATATATTAGTATATTATATACCATATACTGAGTATTAGTTCACCTCTCGGTGTTGCTTACTGTGTTCTCACAGGTCCACAAATGGAAGTCACTTAAGAGAAAAAGGAGCTTCAGAAATTCACGAAACCAAAGCCCGTCCAGGAGATGTGATCGAAACCCCAACTGAACCCCAACCAGACGAACCAAGTTCATCACCTCCATCTGTGTCGTAGCCTCATCTCTTTTTTGTTTATCCGATTTTCTATGCCCCTCTCTGTCGCTCTTCTCTTTTATTTTGAACAGCGCCTGCGATGAACAAAACATGTTAATCCGTAAATTGGTCGAAATCGTGCTGTGGGTCTTGTGTGTGTGTAGAGCCTGAATTGTTATACAGGCTTTTCCCGGGGCGAAATGATAGGCGATGACAAAAATTATATCAACAAAAAATGACGTGGGCAGACTAGAGAGTAATGGGGCAACTAAAGTCAAAATCATTTGAAAGGATAAATTATTTAATTGATGTGCAACGATATATATATAAACGACGCTCGAAACAATAGGATTCAAAGAATCAATGTTTCATTTCTCTCGTACCTTTTACAAAGATGAAGCGATTACCTGCGTAAATGGCAGATAAAAATATATTTTCATTTTACACGCACAATGTAACGGAAAACCAAACACAACTGATATTTTCACATTGCTGCAGACAATGTGAGAATTGGAAAGTAATATAATGTTAATTTTCATCATATAATTCAGTATCATTATATGTACCATAACATTTTACTGTAATCATGAAAATGGTTTCAAATCCCGTTACATATATATATATATATATATATATATATATATATATATATATATATATATATATATATATATATATATATATATATATATATATATATATATATAAAAAGAAATGATAGGTCCTCTCCTTATGATATATCTCTCTCTCTTATATATATATCCTGATCCTCCTGATCCACCTGATCCTCTCTCTTATATATATATATATATATATATATATATATATATATATATATATATATATATATATATATATATATATATATATATATATATATATATATATATATATATATATATATATATATATATATATATATATATTGAGCCAGATGAAGGCTCAATTCGCCTTCATCTGAGAAAGATAGAGACAATACTCTCTATCTTGCACTGATGAAGGCGAATTAAGCCGAAAACGCGTTTAGCATTCTCTAACTCTTCACATTTGGTTTTTCCGCATACTTGGATCAGTCTTTGTGATCGTTGTTGCAAATATAAAGCTTTATAGTTCTTTCAAATGTATAGCTTGTATGTGTATGTTGCAGACGTTATTGTGCTAATGTGTGCCTGTGGAGTTAGATTCAAAATGTTGTTTATTCCCAACTTTTTCTCTTAAGAAAGCTGTCTTTCATTCTGTTATGCATTTAGGGCCTCCTAACTCTAATTCTTAACCTCGTAATTTTTTTCTAATTGTCTGGTTTAAAGTCACGGACGAACCTCTCAGGATATTCCAGTTCGTGTCGCAATATTTCACAACCCTCCTCTGTTCTGATTTTTGCATCATCAAGAAATACTGACATGAGTGAACTTATTTCCTCTATTAGGAAAATTATATATATTAGGAATAGGATAGGCCCCCTTGTCTGTGGGGTATGTAATTACCAAATTTAATTACCTAAATATAGTTACAGGATGAGAGGAATGCTCGTAGTGTCCCGTCTTCCCTATAATCTTTATCATGTGATGGGTTGAAATTACCGATGGTGTTGGCATCTACCGCCTTCTCACTTAATTTGTTCTAATCTTCTAGAACACTTCGGAAAAAAAACACCCACTTTGGGATGTTTTTTTCAGCACTTTTTTATCCGTAGTTTGAAACTGTGGCCTATTATCCTTGAAGCTGCAGGTTTCAAAAACTCATCATTGTCAACTGTGTCTGTTTCTGTCATTATTTTGTACGTGGTGAGCATATAACCTCTATTCCTTCTATCTTCCAGCTTTGGCATATTTAACGCCTCAAGCCTCTCCTATTAGTTCTTGTTTTTCAGTTCCGGAAGTCATTCAGAAGCCTGTCTTTGTACCTTTTCTAATTAATTAATTGATATGGGTCTTAACATATGGAGACGACACAACTGCTGCATATTCCAATTTCGGTCTCTATTATTGTGAACAGTTTCTTTAGTATTTCTCTATCCACGTATTTGGATTCTGAAATATATCCTCCCTATAAATGGTAGGTTGTTGATGTTGGTAAGGGCAACAACAGGTGTGACCAATGTACTGAAATTGAGAATATGCATATATTTTATTTCTGTTAGCAGAGAGTTGTTCTTGCAAACTGGATTACAGACACTCTTAAACCTTTATGTGGACCACGCATTAGAGAGGGAGGGGGCATATTACGAAAATATGCTATAAATGAAAACTGGTTCGATTTCAATCAAACTTTCTTGACTAGTTGTATATAAAATTTGGTTCAACTGGCACAAGTCTCAGCATCGTAGCATAAACAGGAAGGGAGAAAAAAATATTGAATTATGTGTCAAAAATTTAAAAAAAATGGTCAAAAATTAACATCAAACAAGTGTCAACTGAAATCATGTCTATGACTCTAAGCTGTCACAATAGCATATAATAAAGGATTTTAATATTTACTTTTGTGCCAAAAAAAATTTCCAACAAAAAACAAAATTTGATTTTTTTCTCGATTTTTTTTTCATATTTTTTATCAGCCGATTTGCATGAAGCTTATACACCTTACAGAACGTATGCCTATCTGTAAAGATGCAAATTTTGGAGGAAATTGGTTGAAGTCAACTTCAACCATAGGTGGCAGATCTTATTTATTTTCAAATAACATAAAATTTTATCTCCTCTTTCATTTTTTTTCAATTTACATGTAATTTACACTTTATATGTTGAGATGACGTCTCTACAACATTTATAAAACACTTTATTCCTAAGTTCATTTATTGATTTTATAAATATTTGCAAACATGAAATATTGGCATATATTTTGGAGGAACTTTGACTGCTTGTGTTAGTAAAACTAAACATATTTTGGATAATCGGTTTTAGGAAAATAATTTATTACATGCTAATATGATATATGAGTGTCATAGAAATTATCTCATTTGAAACTTGTGGTTGTAGTTAATTATTGAAAATGTGTAAAATTCGTTGGAAAAAATATATATCTCCCTTTCTATATAGGGTGGATACTGAAACGTAGAACAGATGCAGCCCTTCTTACATACAACTAGTAAAAAAAAGTTTGGTTGACATTAAACAATTTTTAAAAAACGAAATACGCCCTCCCCCTTAATGAGGTTTTTAATATTGCATATTCAAATAAAACGCAAGAAAATTATAAATACAATAATTATGCTACTTTCTGATTACATTTTTTGTGTGTGGATAGGTAGGCAGGAGGGTTACTGTATGTGGATAGGTAGGCAGGAGGGTTACTGTATGTGGATAGGTAGGCAGGAGGGTTACTGTGTGTGGATAGGCAGGCAGGAGGGTTACTGTGTGTGGATAGGCAGGCAGGAGGGTTACTGTGTGAGGATAGGCAGGCAGGAGGGTTACTGTGTGTGGATAGGCAGGCAGGAGGGTTACTATGTGTGGATAGACAGGCAGGAGTGTTACTGTGTGTGGATAGGCAGGCAGGAGGGTTACTGTATGTGGATAGGCAGGCAGGAGGGTTACTATGTGTGGATAGACAGGCAGGAGGGTTACTGTGTGTGGATAGGCAGGCCGGAGGCTTCTGTCTTCTAGTTTTGGCATGTTTAATGCTTCTAACCTCTCCTCGTAGCTCTTGCCCTTCAGTTCTGGGAGCCACTTAGTAGCATGTCTTTGCACCTTTTCCAGTTTGTTGATGTGCTTCTTAAGATATGGGCACCACACAACCGCTGCATATTCTAGCTTTGGCCTAACAAAAGTCGTGAACAATTTCTTTAGTATTTCGTCATCCATGTATTTAAAAGCAATTCTGGTTAGAAAGCGTGGCATAGGCTCCTCGCTCAACGTTCTTTATGTGGTCCTCAGGAGATGGTTTTCTATCTAGAACCACCCCTAGATCTCTTTCTTTATCAGAATTCTTTAAAGATTTCTCACATAATTTATAGGTTGTGTGGGGTCTATGTTTCCCTATTCCACATTCCATAACATGGCTTTTATTCACATTAATTTCCATTTGCCAAGTGGTGCTCCACATGCTTATTTTGTCCAGGTCTTCTAGAAGGACATGACAATCATATAAGCTTCTTACCTTTCCTATTATCTTAGCATCATCAGCAAACATGTTCATATAATTCTGTATACCAACTGCTAGATCATTTATGTAGACAATAAACATCACGGGTGCAAGAACTGAACCCTGTGGTACTCCACTTGTGACATTTCTCCTGTTCGACACATTGCCTCTGATTACTGCCCTCATTTTTCTATCACTCAGAATTTTTTTTTTTACTGTGTGTGGATAGGCAGGCAGGAGGGTTACACAGTAGACAGAATACTGAAGTTCTTGTGAGGCAGGATCAAGTATACCATTTGGGGTTTACTTCTCATATTATGTGATGATATTGATAATTAATTTACTGAGAATTATATAAAATATATTTAAATGTAGTATTTTCCCTAGTAAATTTATGTAAATATGTTCTTTATATTGTATATTAATTAATCAAGAAAAGAAAATATTACGAATCACCCATAAATCTCTTTGTATCTTTTCACATACTTAATAGTTAAAGTTTGCCCTGTTTTTCCCTTTTAAATATTGAATTCCATCTGCCATGGGTTGCTACACTCGCTTATTTTTGTCACAGTAATTTGGAAGAGCAGGATAGTTATTTAAGTCTTCTACTCTCCTCAGTAAATTAGTATTATCTGCAAACATATTTATGTAACTCTTGAGTCCCACTATGGTAAGATCGTTGATAAAGAGAGTAAATTGGTGTCTAAACTGAACCTTGTGGCACTCAGCTAGTGACATTCTTCGAGACTGACTCATTTTCCCTCATCACTGCTCTCAATTATTTTCTCGTTAAGAATGTTTTTATCCAATTCAGTAGTCTGTCTCGCCTTTGTGATCTCACTTCAAGAACAGCCTCTTGAGTGGGCCTACATAAACATACCTTGAATGAGATCAGTTATATGTCGTCGGCCCAACCATCGCACTCTTGTAGATCTCCGTGTCCTGATTGTAAAAGCTAAGAAAATATATTAAATACGACCTTCCTGTTTGGAACACAAAATGTCTGTTCGTTAATATATAATATCTTTCTAGGAATTCTATCCATATTATTTTTTTCTAGAGATTTTACTACAACTCTTGCCAATCATACTGTTTATAATTTACAGGGTCTATTCTGTTTCTGCTTTTATGGATTGGAACTATTTTCAAATGCCAGCTAGGTTCCCTGTATGTAAGGATGTTTGGTAAAAAATGTTTCATGGGACGCTAATCTCGGACGCGCATGCCATTACAAGCCGAGGTGAGGCTATGTGGTCTGGACTGCTTTACTTCTCTACTTCTATGAGCAGTTGTTCTACCTAATATGGAGACACTTCTTGGTCCTTTAAATATAACACTTATATGTTGTGTTAAACAGTCGTAAATGTGGCTAGTTGTCTGAAAATTGTATTCTTCAAGGAACACCTTTTGGAACTTTTTACTTAGTGTTTCACACATTTCCCTTTCAGTCTCTGTGAGTCTGTCTCCCATTTATAGTCGTTAGATCTTGTTGGGCTAACACACACTTGTGTGTGTTAATAATTAATGCACTTAATAATTCATGCTAACACACACTTGTGTGTGTTAGCATGAATTATTTTTAAATATAAGTATATAGGTCAGGTTTATGCTGTACATCAGGAATGCGATAGAAAATTTGTATTTGCAAGTTAAACTAGATTTAGAAATTTTCCAGTGTATAGCTGTTTTAAACTTGTTCTTCTAATGTATTAATTCCGTATGTTTAGTCACTTTTTAGAGCTGTAATTCTTAAACAAGTATGATACGTCTCGTAAGATGTAGAAATTTATCGAAAGTCACATGTAAAAATTACTTTGGGAGCAAACCTTTCTTAAACCACAATCATTTCACACTTGAGTTACATTAGCAGTGTTTTGGGGAAACAATTTTTTTACTTCAAGTCCTCAACGACAGGATGAAATATAAATAATATAAATTATAAATAATATCACAAATTGTATACAATTATAATAACAAGAATATTTATAAAAAACAATATAGCACCAATAAATACATAAAACTAATTTATATGTAAATAAATTGAATAAAACTAAAAAAAAAGGTTGATAAAAATAAGTAGAAAACACTGTAAAGAAATATATTAAAATTTGAAAAACAATATTTATAGTTTAAATAATACTAAAATAATAAAATCTTATAGATTTTTATGACAATTATAATTAATATTCACTACAAGAAACAGCAATAAGGGACAAATCACTAAAGGGTAAGTAAGCAGAAAACAAGGTTTTCTGTTTATTTGTTTATTATGGTTTATTAGGCTAGTGATAATAAAAATATTATGCTAATAAAAACTGTCCTACTAACAAATAATTACAATCTTTAAAAATATATATTATGAAACTCTCTTAGACAAAATATTATCTCAATAGACAAAAATATTAATAAACTATTTTCTTTTAAAACTAATAAATTTATCTGCATTGTATAATACTTGGTAGACTGATATACGGTTTGAGATTTAACAAGGAATTAATAGATACTACATTTCAAGGGAATACAAAAGTAATTGAAATTTTGTTGAATCAATATCGTACAGTCAACTTACACATAATAATAATAAAGTGTACAGCATAAATAATAAAAAAAATGGGGGTGATAGGAGAAGCGAATACTCATACGGATTTATAGTCAAACAGCCAGGTTTTTTTCTGAATACTCTATATTTTCTTCTCCGAGGCTATGGGTCCCCTACAGTTGCACCAGAGATGGTGTTCTTATATGATAATATATATATAATAAAAATAAGAAATCAGATGACAGATCAGACATATGATAATATCATATGAAAAAGTTGAAAAGTTTACTTGTTTCTTAAATTTTCTGAAAAAAATATGAATTGTGCAAGATGTCGTACTGTTATCAAGTACAGATAAGTGCTAAACCCTGGCTCCTTAGTAGTTAACTGTGTTATGGAAGCTAATTGTTTTTTCAGCGATATTATATATATTATATTATATATATTTAAATAATATGTACCGTATATAAAATGAGGGAGCAAAACATCGAAGCTTGGTAACTAATATAAAAAATTGTAATACGTCTGTAAGTCACATGTAATATAATTGTAATACGCCTAGGATGACTCTAAGCCAGAATTAGGATTAAGAATTTTTTAATTAGTAGAGAATATGAAAAAAGTGTTCAATGACACTTCCAAATTATGATATTAATGCTAATTATTAATCGGATGATGACATGTTCAGATAATTGAAGATAACAAAAACATATCTGGGCATTTAATGATAACACCTTGTATTAAAAATGATTTCAAATACAAATTGAACCTCAGTTAAAAAAAAAATAAAGATGAAGCTTGATGCACAGAAATCACCTTAACCAGCTGTTGGATCAATTATTCTGTCTACTTAATTCCTCAATTCTCACCCTATTTCTCTCTCTACCTCCCTCCTCGCCCTCTATTTATTAAAAATGATTTCAAATGTAAATTGAAGATCAGTTAAAAAAAATAAAGATGAAGCTTGAGGCACAGAAATCACCTTAACCAGCTGTTGGTTAAATTATTCTGTCTACTAAATTCCTCAATTCTCACCCTATTTCTCTCTCTACCTCCCTCCTCGCCCTCTATTTGTTTTTCCTCTCCCTGTGTCTCCCTCCCCACATCCGGCAAACCGCTGCATCAAGGTCCACTCAGACCCCCTCACTCCCTCACCTGAAGCTGCAGGTGGCTTGTGGCTACTGCCTAAGAGCCCGAGCAAGGAGGTCTTGGAGATGTGAATCAGCTGAGCCAAATGTATCTCTTTCGGTATCTATGTGGCGGACGCGCTCACTCAAGAAAGCAATATCAAAATTAAACAATGCTAAATAATACTTAATGCATATTATTTTTTTCGGTTCTTCCAGTCTGGGTAAAGGGGTGATCCCTACCAATTGCTATGGAGTGCTACCTAAATAGTATAGTATATATATATATAATTTCATGTGATGGTGTCTTTCCCCGCCTGCTCGGCCCTATCCCTGCCTTTCCCTACTTATCCTCCCCTTCCTTCCCTTCCCTACCCCTACCTTCCTCCTACCCATGCCGTACCCTACCTGCCCTCCCCTACTCATTCCTTCTCTCTGTTTAGCAGAACTATCGTCAGAGATTAGAATTACGTTAAGAAATTATTTGTCACCCCAGTATAAATTGTAGGGTGAAATGTATTTATATAACCTGAATGGGTTAGGCGAAGCACCCATAACATTAGTTGGATAATTCTATTGCAGTATAATGGTTGCCTTTCTATAATGGAGAAAAAAATTGAAAACTATATATTCTACAAGCGACCAATTATATAAATAAATTATTTTTGCCACATTACAAGAAAATGTAATGAAAATTCAATGACAATAGAAATTTAATCGATAAATCATTTTATAAATACTGTAAAAAGACTTATAATACAGAGCGAGAAGCGAATGACCGAGGAAATGTTAAGATCAACAAAATGAATTATTGGGCACATATCACCGAAAATGTGTATTAGGAAGATTTACTCAACTAATGCGAGAGAGTATTTTATTGATAATTGAGTAGACAAGTTCCATTACAGACATAACCGTACATATTTTAATCTGACATTCATTATTTTGTTGAAAAACCTCAAAACATTGTATATTCACTATATAAAATCAATTAAGAGAGAAAGTAGAACTGAGAAACGCTAAATTTATAGAAGGAACAACATGTAATGCAGAGGTAATGAATCAGCCTGCCCCCCCCCCCTCTGCTAGTCCTAATCAAATATAACCAAACCAAACCTAATATATACAAAAATAGCCTAAGCATGCCAAAGTTAACCTAACGTTACCTAGCCTAACCAAAAAATACCATAACGAAACCTACTCAGAGTTAAACTAACCAAACATAACATAATGAAAGTTAACCAGAGTTAAGTTAACCAAACTAACTATAGATTTAATAAAAAGTTAATAAAAATGGCTTAAGAAAGTGTCACGTTGGACATTCCATTCCATCATATCTTCAACACTTGCTATTATTTTCTCTTAGGTCACAGCAGAGATCCTTGTTCAATGTCTATCAAGTAGATAATAGCCAGTTGGCTACTGCACGTTATCAAATATGAAAATAACAGCAAAAATTAAAGATCACATCTAATCATAATTTTACAAGCTAAAATAATTAATATTAAAATAGCCTCTTATCAAATATTAGGAACTAAATGGTAATATAATCAATGCTATGTAGTAAAATAAACAAATTATAGGGAAAACTGAGTGATTTGCAGCAATTATGACCTACATCTTTAGAGTTATCCCGCTAGACAGAATATTGGAGTTCTTGCGAGGCTGGATAAAGTTTGGGGTTTTACGGCTCATAGTCGTTGGTGAAATGGAAAATTGGTTTTACTGAGAATTATATAAAATATATATAAATGTAATATTTTCCATTGTAAATTGATGTAAATATGATCTTTATATTGTATATTATTAATAATAACAAAAATTGACAAGTAGAGCTTGAATTAATTATTTTGGCTAGTAAATAGATTCCTTTTCACCCAGATTCTCTAACAGATTTCTTTTATCTTCCAGTTATTTCCTTACAATATACAGTAAACATCTTCACGATGGTTCATTTCTGCTTCCTACGTTTCTCATCCGAGTTACTGTAGACAATACACATTTATTGTCTACACCCTGTACACAATACATTTTTCTTTTTCCTCCAGACAAAGCATAGAGGGGCGTGAGGAGGAGTTTCCTCAACATCTAGGGACGTCACTTTTGTTTATATTATATTTCTTCAAGGTCTGAAACAGTATGGGGCAACCCAATACTGTTGCGAATATTAAACTTTTCAGGTGTTTGAGAAATTGTAAGGAAATATAATTTTAAATATCTTTTCTTTGGATAACAGTTTACCATTTTAGTGTTTTCGTTTAACTACATATTTATGCCTTACGAAAACTTAAATTTTTTAGAGAAAGTAAGGGAATTAATCAAGGAAGCAGTTGAAGTTGCTGTGGAAGCTGGAGACGAACAACCACTTAGTTGACTTGTGAAAGGAGTTGTTTTGCTTTCCAAATCTTGGAGACAAGACCAAACGATGACAAGAACACCGAGTATCTACAGAACAAACTTTAAACCCGTCAACTGATTCTAATATAGATGTCATTTTTAAGATTTGGCAGTGGGAGTGAGAGTTGACAATGTTTACTAGCAAGTGTTGGTGGAACAGAGTGAAACCTTTTACACAAGTGGTAGTCTAGATATTGTCCTCGTAACTCTTATGTTATGCTAGATTAGCTAAGTGTTGCTCTTTTTAAGTATTTATTGTGTATGTAAGTAAGTGTAACTTGATTTTATTCAAGTAATGTATTAATTTTGTATTTCTCTAGGCGAATGTGATATGATTTTAGCCAATACTTAATTTTGTATTTCCCTAGAAAATATAACTCGATTTAAAGTATTAATTTTGTATTTCCTTAAGTAAAGGAAACGATTTTTGTCAAGAATTAATTTCGTATTTTTCAAAGTAAACATAACTTGATTTTAGTCATGAAATGTTCCATATTTTTAGTATTTATTACAGTTATTTAAATTTCCTATCTGTCTTAAGTTTAACAAATTTCAATTTTTTTTTGTTTTCTTTATTTTATAAAATCCCTAAGTTTTCCTCGTTTTCTTAGTTTATAATTTCCATTATTTTAAAATGTTTAGAAATTCCTAGTTTTGCAAATTTTATAAACATAATTAGTGTAAATTATTTTATGAAGTTCATTAGTTATCAATACTGTATATTAAAAAAAAATCCCAAGTACCGGATAATTTTTATTTTATAATAAACATGATTTATTTGGAAATTTTTGTCCCGAATCGTTGCTAATTATAACGTATCTGAAGAAAATTTATATAAATAGAAGAAAATGTTAACTATGAGAAAAAGCAGTCCTTTTAAATTAAAGAAAACTGGTCGGTGAAAATTTTTATTTGGCAAATTAAATCAATGCAAAGTTAAGCGAATTTTCACCCAAGCCTTCTCTCATACTTTGACCATGCCTTTTTCTTTTGACCATGTCGTAGCTCAGTCGATTAAGGCAGCGTTTGGAATGCTCTCGAACGTAGGTTCGAATCCTCGTCACAAATCCACCCTTGTGGATTTGTTCTTCTCTCATTGTTACAAACACTTGCCACTCCAAAATTAAATTACTTATATTTAATTTTTCAACAATTTTCTTATGTATTTTGGGATAAGATTCTTAAAACTGTATATTAAGGATCTATTTGTTTCGTACTTTCATCAGACAGCATTGTGTGGCAATACAGTCTTCCCGGCTTGGCGCCGTCTTGTCATGATTACTTAACGTCATCATCCATATCCATTAATGAAGCTTAAGACGTGAGTAATACAGTCTGGCTAAATGTGAAGCTAAAAGTAAATCTTAAGTGGAATTCGTGTTCCACTACTATTGAATAATGCAATCAATTCATAAGTTCAACATTTGATTATATACCTTTCTGTAAAGAAAACCTTTTATTAAGTCTATAAGGAATTTTGAGCCTATTCTGCGAGGTTTTAGCTATATATATAATACGTAACTCGAAAACATTCAATAAAGAAATGTGATAAATAATATATTTTGACATGGCAAGTATATAAATGAAGTAAAGGCTGTAACAAGGGAATCTAAATAAGGTTTTAAATATATCTACACAAAATAGAACACGAAAGAATGGATATAAATAGGTTAAGTTTAGGATTGGTCCTGGATAAATAGTTTTATAGATTTTTGGAGCAAATTAGCGGTATATAATAATCATCGGATCGTTAGATTGTTTTAAGCGTAGGTTGGACATGTATATATGAATTATTTTGGATCGTTATAAATATATGCTACTTTGTACGGGCCAAAAGGTATTCTGTGGTTCCCGTTATTCTTATATAGTTATTATTGTTCTTCTTATATTAATATATTATTTTATGAATATATAAAAATGTAAAATACTGCTACGGAAATCTAATGAAAGTTTAAACAATACCGAATAATTTAAACATCCTTAAGATATTGGACACGAAAAAGCTTTGAATGATGTTTTATAAATGAAGTAATGATTAGTAATTACCTAAGTGTAATTACCTAAGTGTAGTTACAGGATGAGAGCTACGCTCGTGGTGTCCCGTCTTCCCAGCACTCTTTGTCATATAACGCTTTGAAACTACTGACGGTTTTGCCTCCACCACCTTCTCACCTAACTTGTTCCAACCGTCTACCACTCTGTGAAAGGAAATTTTCTTATATTTCTTTGGCAGCTTTGTTTAGTTATTTTAAATCTATGAGTGTATATGTGTTTGTCTGTGTAAGCGCGTGATAAAGGTGTGTAAGGTAAGGCGAAAGCGCTATGCCAGTATGCCTACAGAACACTTGGACAGAACAAACAACAAGGACCTGGGTTATGAGCACCAAGTGTCTAGAAACTTACTATCAGTTGTGACCATTTATTCTGGTAATCATTGAATTCAAGACCTCATATTCCTATCAGTCTTCTCATCAACCTTCCACGCATTTACATGTGGCGAGTATATTATTCCCTCTCTTATCATCCAGTTTGAGAATATCCAGTGTCTTCATTTTCTCCTTGAACTGAATTCAAGGAGAGAATGAAGACACTGACCCAGCTTTCAGGCATGTCTTTGGATTTTCTATAGGTGGGCTGTTACTGTATGTGCAGATACCACACACACACACACACCAGTTTGGTTACATATATGGTGTCTTATGAACATGTGTCTAGCATTCACCATAGGCTTACTTATCATCAAATTTATAGACAAATGGTTAAGTATTGTGTAGACTAGCAAATTTACTTTTATTAACTGATTGTCGTAATATTTATCTGTGTGAAATTATTTTTTCTATTCTTTACTCGAACTGCTTTGTTTACTTACGTGTATCTGAAGAGTTTTAAAGGAAAACTAGATTTTATGTTTCCAACATAATTTTTGTCTCATATATATAACAATATATCCATTAGCTCACTCACGATTCTTGCAAGTCATTTACAGAGATCATGAGCATAAGTCGATAAAGAACTGATCTTTGTGGGACCCAACTAGTGACCCCTGGGGTGAGTACTGATCATTGTGAGACCTAACTAGTGACCCCTGGGGTGAGTACTGATCATTGTGAGACCTAACTAGTGACCCCTGGGGTGAGTACTGATCATTGTGAGACGTAACTAGTGACCCCAGGGGTGAGTACTGATCATTGTGAGACCTAACTAGTGACCCCTGGGGTAAGTACTTATCATTGTGAGACCTAACTAGTGACCCCTGGGGTGAGTACTGATCATTGTGAGACCTAACTAGTGACCCCTGGGGTAAGTACTTATCATTGTGAGACCTAACTAGTGACCCCTGGGGTGAGTACTGATCATTGTGAGACCTAACTAGTGACTGCACAGAGAGAGAGAGAGAGAAAGAGAAAGAAAGAGAGATAGAAAGAGAGAGAGAGAGAGAGATACGGAGAGAGAAAGAGAGAGAGAGAGAGATACGGAGAGAGAATGAGAGAGAGAGAGAGATACGGAGAGAGAGAGGGAGAGAGATACGGAGAGAGAGAGAGAGAGAGATACGGAGAAAGAGAGATATACGGAGATAGAGAGAGAGATACGGAGAGAGAGAGATATACGGAGAGAGAGAGAGAGAGAGAGAGAGAGAGAGAGAGAGAGAGAGAGAGAGAGAGAGAGAGAGAGAGAGAGAGAGAGAGAGAGAGAGAGAGAGAGAGAGTGAGAGAGTGAGAGAGAGAGAGAGAGAGAGAGAGAGAGAGAGAGAGAGAGAGAGAGAGAGAGAGAGAGAGAGAGAGAGAGAGAGAGAGAGAGAGAGAGTGAGAGAGAGAGAGAGAGAGAGGAGAGAGAGAGAGAGAGAGAGAGAGAGAGAGAGAGAGAGAGAGAGAGAGAGAGAGAGAGAGAGAGAGAGAACGAGAGAGAGAACGAGAGAGAGAACGAGAGAGAGAACGAGAGAGAACGAGAGAGAGAACGAGAGGAACGAGAGAGAACGAGAGAGAGAGAGAGAGAGAGAGAGAGAGAGAGAGAGAGAGAGAGAGAGAGAGGAGAGAGAGAGAGAGAGAGAGAGAGAGAGAGAGAATAATATATTTGGAATAATAAGTAAAGTTTTCATCCATAACTTTATACAAAAACTAAAAAGTAATAAATTCATCTACATATTTCAAGTCACTTTAAGAAAGGCTGCCGTTATGTTCACCCACTTTATACTTAAGCCTGTTTACCACTTTATACTTAAGCCTGTCTATCACAAGGTACTCTAGGTTCTTGATAATTTATACTCTCTACATGTGTCACCAAAACCTCTTGCTCAATTTGTTTTTAAAAGTGTAAAATAATAAAAAAAAGTCTGCCTTTCATCTTCGAAATTACAGAGGTAATACGCGTTTTCAAATGTTGTCATTGTTTAAATGAATTACAAAGAATAAAACTCATGTCATTTCATATAAGACATATTTCATGAAAAAAAATGTAATATCTTTCGCATTATATTCCTTAATGACATTGATAATAAATATACAAATGATAAGAAAACCCTAGTCATTAATATATCCAATAATTTAATTAATATATCTGAAGCTTTTTAAAATAATGATTTATTGTTCACAATTTAATTTGCAGAATGCATAGCAATGTGTCCAGAAAGCATTACTTTTAATACTGTAAATATAATCTATATTAATACCAATATCCTGTACGAATCCCATTTTAACTAAGCATAACTATTTATTCCAAAGGTTTTGTAGCACAGCATTGAAGTAGCTCGCAAGGGATTAAATAACTTAGAAGTAATATATGCAACAAAGAGGTGTACCCCGCTTCTCCGTACATGTACACCGAGTATACTTTAGTCCTGGACTATGTTCAGGACTAAAGTATACTTGCTGGTTGATCAGTAAAACTATTGTATTCTTAATAACCGTC